>NC_056746.1:847349518-847378180 GCF_019279795.1 Protopterus annectens | reverse complement strand
TTGGGAAACAAGGAGGACTGAACTTCCCAGAAATAGAAACATATATAAAAGCATCTATGCTTAAAACTTCAATAGACTGGATAAAACCAAATTATTTTGCAAACTGGAAAGAATTAACAATGGCTATATTAACAAATTAATTTAATCTGTTAACAAAAATTAATAGTAGACAAATCAAACAGACCCTGGTGCATACTATGCATAAGTATACAATAAAATATAACAAAACCTTCTAAAACAACACTGATTAATCATTATATCATAGGTTCATAGGTTCATAGGTTCATACTAGGCTATCTGCCCTAGGGCATTTATAAGCCTAGCCAGAGTATGTTTGGCTTTCACCACCCATTTTAAATTAATTTTTCTATGCCCTTTTTCGAGGTTAGTATACTGTGCCTCTGTCTACAGAAGTGATACCCGGGGTAAACCTATGATCTCCCATCCACTCATCAAGATTCCTCTTGAAGAGAGTCAATGAGGGACTCTGCCTAACCTGGACTGGGATTTTATTCCAGAGTGAAGGGAGCCTCTGGGTTATGAATCTGTCCCTTCAGCATGTCCTATTTATTTCAGAGCTGAGGTTCAAGTCTCTCGAGCACGTAGCTCGATGGGATTTGGATTTTTTGAGGTGCAGCATGTCCCTTAATTCCAGGTTGGATATAGCTTTATACGTCAGGCACAGATCGCCTCGGAGCAGGCGGTATGCCACTGAGTATAGCTGGAGTTTCTTTAACCAGGCAGCATATGGCATCTGTTTGAGCCCTTTGATCCTCTTGGTGAGGTACTTTTGGGGTCTTTCCAGCTGCTGCAGGTGTTTGGTAAGGTACATCCCAAAAGGGGCATTGTACTCGATTATGGGCTTGATAAGGGATGAGTAAAGAGGCACGATGACCTCCCCTGATCTAGATGTGAATCCCTTCATGATTAGGTGGGCTATATAAAATGTTTTTCTAACCACTTTGGCCACGTGGTTGTCAAATGAGAGATTGCTATCAACTTGGGTCCCCAGGTCCCTAATTACTTCTTCTGTAATTAATGGATTACCACCCATGTGGTAATTTGTGGGCACTTTGTTTTTGCCAAAGGGGATGACTATACACTTTTTGGCGTTTAGCTTGAGGCCATAGCTCTGGCACCAGTTGTCTGTTTCTATGAGGCCCTTTTGGAGGATGCTTGTGTCGGCTGGAGAGTCAATTATTGCACCCAGTTTGCAGTCATCTGTGAACTTGGTCAGCCACAGTCCTTCTGTGTTGGCCTGTACCTCCGAGAAATATATACCGAACAAGAGAGGTCCCAGGACTGAGCTTTGTGGGACGCCACTTGCAACTGGTTTGGAGTCTGGCATGGCTCCAGCAATTCTAACCATGTGGGTTCTGTCCTTGAGCCAGTTTGCAACCCATCTAGTGACATAGGGGTTTATATTTAAGCTGGTGAGCTTATCTATAATGCCCGAGTGGGGTATTGTATCGAAGGCTTTTGCGAGGTCCAGGTAGGATGTGTGGACCACCTTCCCTTCGTCAATGGCCTTGGTGACAGTTTCAAAGAAGTCGACCAGGTTTAAGAGGCATGATCTGCCCTTAACAAAGCCGAACTGGGTAGGAGCCAGTGTCTGCAGGTCCCCAATATCTTTATTTATGAGGTCCATGATGATCCTTACCATAGCTTTGCAGACAAAGCTAGTCAGGCTTATGTGGCAATAGTTTCCAGGGTCCGTTGCAGCACCACCTTTGTGGAGAGGGACCACTGTTGCTATATGCCACTCTTTGGGTACATATCCTGTAGTAAGGCTGAGATTGAACAGTAGTTTTATGTTTGGGTTTCGCTCTTCTTGGAGTTCATGTAGGACGCAGCCCGGGACACCATCTGGACCCATTGATGCTGTGTTTTTTGCTTTGGAGAGGGCGGCTCTTACCTGAGCATCTGAGATGTCAGGGGGGCAGCACTCTGCTGGGATAGATATTTGCCCTTTTGGTGTAGGGGGGGGGAGAAGTTTGCGCTGAACCTGTCAGCTAGGATGTTGGCAATGTCTGTGGGTTCGGTGTATTTTTTGTCATTTTGGACTAATTCTGAGCATATCTGGGAATTCCCACCCAGGTTCCTAACATAACTAAAGAAAGCCTTGTGATTATCCTTAGTGTCCGGTGCAATTTTTCTCTCGAAGCTGGCCTTAGACGATTTTATGAGTGCCTGTAGTTTTTTGCTAATAATGATCAGAGATGCCTTCCCTTTTTGGTATTTTGCTCTATCATGTAGTAGCTTCCTCCTTCTATTGTATAGTTTGTTTATGGCTGGGGTCCACCAGACAGGATGTCTGCCTTTGGAGGATTGGGTCTTGGTTTTATTTGGGATTGCATGATCCATGCATTCCTGAAGGTGTTCATAGAATGCATTTATAAAGGATTCTGCGGTCTGGGCCATTTTTTCCACAGGCCCGGGGGCTTTGATGGATTCCACCTCAGTTTGAGGAGTGTGAAATTTGCTTTAGAGAAGTTTTTCACTGTGGTTTTCTGGGCAGGGGGTGGGGTCGGGATGTGAATATCCAGTTGGATTAGTTTATGGTCTGATCTTACCAGTGAAGGATGCACTTCTGGTCTGGAGCATAGAGTCCCCATGTTGGTGATGATCAGGTCCAGTATGTTTCCCCTCTTGTGGGAGTGGTAACAAGTTGTTCCATAGCATTTGAGTTTATGAATTCTAGGAACCTTTGGGCTAGGGTGTTGGAGCTAGAGTAATGTTCCCAGTCTATGTTTGGGTAGTTGAAGTCACCTTATATAATGGTGTTTGGAGAGACCTTCATATTTTCCAGTGTTCTCAGGAAGGCCGAGTGGGGTTCCTGGGTTTGGCAGGGTGGTCTGTAGCAGGCTATAAACCTGAAGGCAGTTTTACCCACTGTTAGTTGCACATGGATAGTCTCTGATGCTTCGTGCTGTGCCACCAACCTGGAGTTGTGGGTATCTTTGATGAATATTGATACTCCCCCTCCTTTTGTAGTTCGGTCCAAGTTTTGGGGCCGAAAAGCATGGTATGAGGTATAACCTGGTAGTGCTGGGGTGCTCTCGGGAGCCCTGAACCAGGTTTCTGTTACTGCACAGATATCGATGTTTTCCATGCTAAGGAGAGTTTCGAGTGCATGCATCTTGAGGTTTAGACTTCTGGCGTTAAGTAGCATTACTCTCAGTTTCTTTTCCCTTGTGATACCTATGGAGGTGGGTTTGCCTTTTGAGCCTTGCCTAAAAAAGGCACTATGGGGGTAGCAAGAGCCTTTGCCAATATCCGAAAGCCCAGGGGTGACAGGTGCAAGCCATCTTTAGCGAAGCATCGTGGCTTGTCGAGCATATCATCCCAGGCTGACAGGCATTTGATCCCCTTTGAATGACACCAACACTTAAGCCAATTGTTAAAATTGATCATCTTGTCTTCATATTGTGGCATCATTCTTGGTGAGGGTAAGATGCTACTCAAGGTCAGGGTCATACCAGCCTGGGCTACATGCTCAGAGAGCTCCTCTATGTCTCTTTTCATGTAGTCCAGGGAGGTACGTCTCAGGTCATTCACACCAGCATGGACAATGACTGAGTCATATTTGTACTTGCCTTGGAGTGACCTGAGTGCTTGTGTTATGTGGCGGATCCTAGCGCCTGACAGGCTGCTCACCGTGACCTTTTCTTGTTCAGCCTGGTGAGTGGGACATCAGTGTGTCTGATGATTGAGTCACCTATTACAAGTGTATCAGGTGTGTTGTTTAGCCTTAAGGGCTGTGACTGTTCGGCACACTGGCTTTGTGAGATATGTGTTGCACGTATTTTGTTTTAGGGTAGCGGTTGCTTGGGTGCCTGCTTTGGAGGTCTCTGCTGCTTAAGCAGATCTTTATTTAGAGCCTCCAAGTATGTTTTTGTGTGATTATGTGTTTGGTTTGCTGTCGTGGTAGGTCTATGTGAGACTGGAATTGTAGTGAGTGTGGTTTCCTTCTCCTCCTGACTGGTTATGCCAGTACTGAGTTGAGAGAGCTTAGCCTCCAGTTTGGCTATATGGTTGCATCTCTCACATGTGTTGGAATTTGTTGGGAGGAGGAGAGGGTTGTCTGTGTACATGACACAGTTGTAACATTGCCTCAAGATTCCCAGATTCACCAGCTGGACTGGAGAGGACATTGACAACTGACCTTTGGACATGCTAGAATAGTATTGGGAATTCCTTTATAATTGAAAACAAAGGGCCAATGGGGAACAAGGTACTCAAGGGGAGTTTGTGAGGGTGTAGTGCTTTTAATTTTTTAGTGCTGACTTATATAATTGCTTAGTGAGCAAGTGCCAGGTAACTTAAGTGCAATGTGTTACAGGTAACTTAAATGCAAAAATGACAAACAGTAACTTTCTTTCAAGTGAAACAAGGAAATAAGTACAGTAAGCAATGCAGATATCACTAGGGATCCACAGAAGCGCTGAAAAGCCGCGTTTTAGGTGGAATTAGCGTTCCAGGGAAATAACAAGCAAACAAACAACAAGCATACAAACAAAGCTATATTCAGCAGGCCTGGATCTAGTCTATGCTACAGCAAACAAGGTGTACCAATTTCAGTAAGAAACAGTTCAAATATGTAGGCACTATAAACCTTTAACCAAAAATTCCCAGCTCAGAAGGGCAGAGTCCAGCCTCTCCTCCTACAAGAGTGCAGACCACGAACCTTCTTAATGTAAAATAACTGGCCTGAAGCCCAAGTGCTTAAACCAGAACTAATACACTTTTAGAATAACAGACACTGAGCTCTCAATCAGCAGTTCCCAACTTATAAGGATGTAAGCTACCTGTCCTGCCACCACAGTGCATGCCATAAACCTTCCTAATGTAAAACAACTGGTCTGAAGCCCAAGTGCTTAATCCAAAAGTCTTAGAATGATAGCTACACTTTAATCAAGTAACTGCCAAGCAGTAATAAATACAACTGAATACTTTAAAGAATGCCTGGATTAGTGCTCAAGTTGTACAAACAAAGCTAGATTCAGCAGGCCTGGATCTAGTCTATGCTACAGCAAACAAGGTATACCAATTTCAGTAAGAAGCAGTTCAGATATGCATGCACTATAAACCTTTAACCAGAAATTCCCAGCTCAGAAGGCCAGAGTCCAGCCTCTCCTCCCACAAGAGTGCAGACTATGAACCCTCTTAATGTAAAATAACTGGCCTGAAAGCCCAAGTGCTTAAACCAGAATTAATACAGATTCCTTTATGAAACTTATCAATGCAAACATAGATCTAAAACTTTGGTTTGACCTTTTAACCCCATTTACCATCACTAAAACCTTTCCTCACAAAATATATAGGGAACAATAACCTCCTGGGAACAAAATGATTCTTATGCTGGTTTCAATGTGTAAATAAATTAAATGTTTTAGATATACATATGATAAAAACTGTTTACAATATTCCAACACAGGGCTGGTTAACCTTACAAAGCATTCTAATGTACATTCAAGATTTATGCAGATTAATTAATAATTCCTTATTTAAAGATATTCCAAGTCTAATAAGTTTTCTGTATGAATTTATATATAATAGTTGTGAAAAGAAAAAATCCATTTCAAATCTATATAAAGAGTTAATAACATATAAAACAATTCCCAAACCATCATACTGGCAGTTCTTAACAAAAGGTCAGTCATTGCAGTTAACAGAAGAAATTAAAACTAACATCTTACTATCAGTTAATTACACCTCTAACACACCATACTGGAAATATTTAACTGGAAATACTTATACAGAACATTTTTAACACGGTAGAATTGACAAGATCAGTACTACTACAACTGTTTTTTGCTGGAGGTGTGAAAAGTCAAATAAAGCAGACTGGATTCATATTTTTTTATGAATGTAATAAAATTAAATCATATCTGAATGTAATCAATTATTTTTTACAAGCTTTATTTAATGAATCCTTTACCTTAATTAAGTATTGATAATTCTAAATGTAAATGAAGGTCTCTACCTGAATAAGACAAATATGTATTTGTTATGGACAATACTTGTTATATCTAGAAAATGCGTAACCAGAAGGTGGAATTCAAATACACCCCCGACCTTGGAAGAATTCTACAATTTACTGAAGACAACTGCATCGATGGAAATAAAAATCAAAGAACTATGAATCTATCCCAAGCCGCTGGTAAATAATCCTTGGAAGAAAGTTATATCTTTGTTGGACACTCTGCAATAATCAATGTTGTATCTCTGATAACTGATCTGTGATTTCTATATTTAATAACAGACAGTGTATATAAATGAAAGTCAGGCTATTGTAAATATTGTATATAGCTGTTTAAAATTATATTTAAAAATATTATGTAAATGTTATTTTAAATAAAAATAAAAAAAATATTTGAGGGAAAAAAAAGAAAACACAAGTAGCAAGCAGTAACATTCTAAGGCAGATGCATTAAGCATGTACAATAGTATGTGTAGTTGGGTAAGGAAGGTAAATAGAATAAGTGTGAACTGAATATCTCTATTGTTTAGGATTGTAGAGGCTGGTATATAAACATGTATTTTAAATTGCCAGTTCAATGGGATGCTATTGAACCCAACTGTGGACAGCTTACTATGTAAGCTTCCCAAAGGTTGGGAGAAAAAGGACAATACTACAAAATATGTAGCAAGTCAGCTTTGGTTGTTTCATATGCTGAACAATGTGGTGATTGCTGAGAACTGAATTATGCTATTTATGAGGGTGTCATATAAGCATTATTGTTAATCATCCATTTAGTGTTAAAGAACATCTTAATCAGGATAAACCTTATATTTAACTGTATGACTTTACTAAGTCTAACATTCTCTAAAGAATTTCAGAGTTGATAGCACATATTCAAAAATTGATAAGAAGCCCTGGATCTATATTTTGAATAATGTAATATGCCTCAGAAGTTGCTTTGCATTGGTGAGAGGTATTAAGGTTTTTGGAGGAAAGATATTGTTTTAGTGTCTGTACTGATTTCAGAATTATTTAAGATAAGGTGTTGTATTTCTCTAAGAATAAATAAAATCCTTTAGGTAAGAGAAGTTTTTATCATCATCTCCTCTATACAATGAGATTCTAATACTAATATACTGGTTTTGTCTTTTACAACAGGAAAGCTGCCCACTTTATTTAATTTTTTTAAGGGACTGAGGTTTATAGGTTGAAAATGTTGGAAGCTGATGTTTGTGTGTGTGTGTATATATATACATACATACACATAGGTTCATAGATTAGTACTAAGCTAACTGCCCTTGCGAGCCATGTTAAGGCTAGCCAGTTATCCCTTGTGAGACTCAAACTCTGCACCTTGTGTTTGTAAGGCAAACACCTTAACCATTAGGCCACCCTCCCAACTTGAACAGTTCATAGGTTAGTACTAGGCTAACCTCCCTTGTGAGCCATTTTAAGCCTAGCCAATTATCCCTTGTGAGACTAATCACACAATTCGGACCACTGCACACTGAAGCCAAGGTAGACAGGTGAACCTTTAATCCAAGACTAAGCGCTTTCACCATACAAACATGGCATCCTCAGAGTCAATACCTACAACATTTTGAAAACCTTATAAATAGCAAAGTAATTAATTAATTAAGTAATTAAACAATCATACAATAATTCAATTACCCAATACAATAAAATAAAACCATTGTGGCAAACCAATGAGTCCTGAATACAAAATATTTAAATAACTAAATAAAACACCACATCAATACTCAAAACACATATATTAAAATTACAAAAATTGCTATTTGCTAAAATGTATTTAATCAGACACTTTTGGTTATCCCTTGTGAGACTCAAACCCTGCACCTTGTGTTTGTAAGGCAAACACCTTAACCATTATGCCACCCTCCCAATCTTATCCTTCAGGAATAAGTATTTCTGACTTAAGACTACTAATTGATTTTATTTTACTAAACTATTTTATCTGTATAAACTGGTTGGACACACAGTAAATGTTGTAGGCAAACTTTCAAGTTTAGTGGCCTCTGACAGCTCAGATTTAAAACTTAACTTGGCTGAGCCTGAAACTAGTCAATATTGATAGGTGCAGTACTCCAGCAAATTAATATAACTCAAATAAATAAACACATAAAGATATAACTGAATTAGCTCTTTGCTATATATCTGATTTCAATATCTAAATGACAAAGTTAAACTATAATGTATTAAATCAATTCTGAGACTTTTACAGTGAGCTTATTCCATTTATTTTATTTTCTAAATGTATTCTAGTTATTTGGATGTACATAGTTCATCAAGGAGTAATTAATTTAGCCAAGAAATGTTATAATAGATTGCTGTTTAATTTTACGAATCTTCATTTGCTTTCTTTATTACATTCAATCTTAGGTATTGCAAATGTCATGTTTTACATACTCCTCTTAAAATAAAAGTGAAAATTAGAACAAAACTGTAACTACAGAAACTAGTAACAAGATTTCAGCCTTGTGACTTTAACAGACAGCACTTTCTGCAATTCCACCAGTTCTTTAATTCAATGGACAACAGCTGCTATATCTTTCAGGCTCAGTGATCAAACCCTTAACTCTTTCAGGATCACTATCTTGTCTGCATCTGTAGATCCATTAAGAATCCTCTCCATAATGTCATCTAAAGCAGGTAGTTAAGGATTTGCTTCCTCAGTAGGAAGTGGCCCTCTTACATCTCTAGAAGCAGGTGTTCCCTTT
Organism: Protopterus annectens; assembly: GCF_019279795.1. Classification (NCBI taxonomy): domain Eukaryota; kingdom Metazoa; phylum Chordata; order Ceratodontiformes; family Protopteridae; genus Protopterus; species Protopterus annectens. Next base: position 847,369,477 of record NC_056746.1, on the reverse strand, counting down.
TAGTTTCTTTGGAGATTTGCCCGCATGCTTCAGACACTAACACACCATTTATTGCAATATGCTCAATAGCCCTTGCAACAATCACTGTGACATAACAACCCCCTCTCCCAATGCAGAACTACCCATTCCAGCCATGACTGATGGACTGTAAGCAGAATTAAACCCACGTGACCAGGACAATGGTAGATCTTAAAGTTTTGGTGGCTTAAAGCCAATCTAGACAGTTTCAGACTGCAGTCTTCCTACATATACAGCTACTATACGAGGATATGGTCAGTGACTGATGTACACACATACACACACACACACACATGCATATATATATATATATATATATATATATATATATATATATATATATATATATATATATCCCCAACCTAAGCATAATATTTGAGGGAGGTGAGGGCTCAGTTTACAGAAAATCACTACCTTTCTATAGCCTAATAACATTTCTTAGCGTTGCTGACTTTTCTACCTATGAAACAGATGGGGTGCTCATCCACATCTATTACTTGGGACAAGACTATGCCTATGTCTACCTCAGAGACATCTGTATGTACTAAGAGAGATTTGAAAAATTGGGAGCTATTAGTATTGGTTGAACATGCAGCATACCTTTCAGTTTCTTAAATGTCTGTGTTGTTTCAAATGCCCACTTAACTTTCAAAAAAGCCTTACCCTTGGTCAAGTTAGTCAGACGGCAAGTACTGGTAGCAAAATTCAGAAGAATTTTATGATAATAGCAAACCACTTCTAAAAAAGTCTTTGCCCATCTAAGTGTGCAGTGTGCATAGGCCACTTTTGTGCTACTTCAGCATTTGCAGCTATGGTTTTGCTATCTATTCACCTATCACATAGCCCAAATAGCAGGATTCTGCCCATTTGCCTAATTTGTGCTTAACCGGGTTAGCTGTCAATTTATCTTGACAGTGGAAATTTAAAATAGCTTGAACTTCTGGAAAATGGCTTTCCCAGTCCTCAAATTATTACACCATCCAACTAGGCTACTGCATATTTACTACGGCTCAAACAATTTCGTCAACGAGACTCTGGGGTGTTGTAGTTGTTCCAAGTAGAGTGCAATGCAGGACTCTGTAGTAAAAGTGTCAGTCTGATATGGAAAATGTCATTTCTTCTTAGCTTCTGTACTTAGCAAAATTTGTTCAGTCAGTTCATTCATTCTGGGCATTGGTTATGAATCAAATTGAAATATGCTATCAATTTTTCTGTAGTAGTTAAAAAAACTTACAGACCCTTCAAGCTCAGGGACCAATAAAATGGGGCTATTCTATTCACTTTGGGATTCTTCTATGAAAACAAGTTTAATTATTTTCCGTACCTCCTAGTGCTTGATGTTGGGATTCTAGTATTTGGTACCACCCACCCAGATGTACAGTTTCTATGCTGTACTGAATTAAAAAGATTCTACTAGGCAACTCTGAGAATATGTCCTTATTCTTAAGTACACATTTCTTTATTTCTTAGTTCTGAGACATCAGTAATACTCCCTTTATTGATGATAGGACATGCTGTGGGAATCTTAATGCACTAGACACATAGCACCTTGCATGCACTTTATCTCATCTGACATTCTTTTGCCAATATACTTACTACAGAAACTTTAGTTTCTCACCAAAATTTAAGAATATTTATATGGCATAGTTGTTCTGGATTCCTACCCCCACTTGTCTCAACTTAAAATCTACTTTCCTCACTTTTAACATAGTTTTAAAATGTCCTTGCCACTTTATAAGGAACACATGCTCAGCAGTGGGTACTGACACTAATATTCTGTGTCCTGGTTTGGACTTTGTAAGATTGCCATTTTTGTTATATGTTCTCTGTTTTATCTCCATCAGTTCTGTTACTTTAGGTATTACAGTTCCTAACTTGTCTTGGGGGTCTAAAACATATCTATCACATGTTTAAAGGGTGTGTTTTTCCTTCTTCTGGATTTTTAGCATGCCTTGGAAGTGTCTGTCATACAGCAGCTTGGATAGTGTGAATTTTGTTGATGTACTTCTCTCATAACAAAGACAAGATATGGAGTTACCTGGACCTAGTTCCACTTCTGTAGTCTTCCACAACATAAACATTTAAGTTTTGTTAAAGCACTCAGCTAGCCCATCTTTGACAGTGGTTTACGTATATCCTTAACTGATAAGATCAACAGCAATCCAAGTAAACATAAAAATTTCTAAACCAACTTTCAGTGAATCTCAGAGTAAGTCTTTTTTGAAGGAGACAAACCCATGCACCCACTGTGTGTGTGTGTGTGTGTGTGTGTGTGTGTGTGTGTGTGTGTGTGTGTGTGTGTGTGTGTGTGTGTGTGTGTGGTGGGGAAGTGACACACACACACACACACACACACACACACACACACACACACCTCTCACACTTACATATATATATATATATAAGATTGAAGTTTTGAAACTTCAAAATTTAAATAAAAAAAAATAAAACAAAAAAATCTTTTTTTTAATTTTTGCAGGGGGGCAAGCCCCCCCATACCCCCATATTTCCTGCTAATTAAATATACCAACTCTGAGATTCACTACAGCAAGGAAAATGGTAAATATACCATTCCACTCTGTACAGTGATCTCTATTTAAACTGTTTGAAGTTTCAAAACTTTGATCTTATGGTCTCTACCATAAGAAATTTGAAGTTTTGAAACTTTGAAATTTAGAAGTAGACAGATATATACACACCTACTCCAATGTCCTACAACAGTGCAGAAAAAAATCCCATCTACAACATCTTTGGCTATGTAACTGCAACAACCCTGACTAATCTCTTAGTACTTTCAGCCTGCTAATACATCTCTCTCTCTCTCTCTCTCTCTCTCTCTATCTCTCTCTCTCTATATATATATATATATATATATATATATATATATACATATATATTTTTTTTCACTCTAGCCACCCTACTACTTCACCTTTTCCTTGCTCTACTACTGCAGTAACACTTCCCCTCTCACATCTCTCTGATTCTCCCACTAAGGCTCCTCTTCCTTTCCTTAATCCAACTGGCTTACTACAAAACCCACCTTCCAGTAGTAACACTACGTACATCCTTAGCATTATTCTTCATCCTCTGCATGTCTGCAACTTTCCAGCTTACCATAACTTTAGACATGTGCCACCTACCACTCTCTACCAGCCCCTCCACCCCTAACTCATTGCTTCCCTAAATATACCTATCCCCTCTCCCCTCTACTTAGAACTCTTCGTATCTACTCCATTATTAACACATATTTCACCTTACCTGAAATATTATAATGTATATGTAACCCAACTACTCTGAAGTGTTTCATGTTTAAACTCTTTCTTTGTAAAGTATTATTTTTCAACAGCATAATTAATAGACATAAAAATGTAAGAATGTTATATATGATTGTGTGTAATCCAACTGTATATCAACTGCCTAGTATAATATTTTACTCTGTACATAGAGCTTTTCTCTCCGGGCCTCCACTTAAAAAAAGGACATATGTCCAGTCAGACTTTCACAGCTAACAAGTAAAATAATAAACAAATAAATAAATAAATAAATAAAGGAGAACTCCCCACTATTACATAGCAAGACAACTTTAAAAAAGCAACTCACACCATTAGCATTTGCTTAGAATGCTGTCACTCTTTTGAGATGCTCCCAAAATAGCTGTTTCACTTTAAAAATTGATAACATTTCATGCATTACTCTGAACATGAATGAGGTGCCTTGATCAGTAAGAATTTCTTGGGGTACTCCTACGCTAGTTCTTTTGCTATTCCATTTGACTTTTTGTAGAGTCACTGCCTTGGGCAATTTTGTTTGTTACATAATAAATTCAAGGATACACATATGGATTTTTAGAAGCAACTCACACCATTAGCATTTGCTTAGAATGCTGTCACTCTTTTGAGATGCTCCCAAAATAGCTGTTTCACTTTAAAAATTGATAACATTTCATGCATTACTCTGAACATGAATGAGGTGCCTTGATCAGTAAGAATTTCTTGGGGTACTCCTACGCTAGTTCTTTTGCTATTCCATTTGACCTTTTGTAGAGTCACTGCCTTGGGCAATTTTGTTTGTTACATAATAAATTCAAGGATACACATATGGATTTTTAGAAGAGGAACAACAATGTCCACTACTATTCTTTCAAACTGGGCATCTACAATGGGTAAGTGTATCAAAGAACACTTCAGCCCTGGGTTTGATACTGTACTTTGACATTCTGGGTAAGCTGTGCAAAAATGTGATATGTCCTTCATAACATAAGACCAATAAAAATCTAGCTAAAATCCAAGGTTTTGTCTTACCATCCAAAATATAACTATGCACTAACTTCCTTATAATTACTCTAAGACACCATGGAACTAACATTTGGTTACTCTGTACTGTAGTCATTTCTTATTTTAAAATATAGGTATTAAGTGTGCTTGTTCTATTCCTTTAGGTCTCCAATAAACATCTACAATATTCTCTGGTTCTGCTTAGTTTATTTTCTTCCCAATGAGCCTTCTTGAAAGAGTTGTGGCTTATCTGAAGGTCAGTCAGAAAGCAACTCATTAACTCCAAACTTTAGTCCTATGCAGTAACTGTTAGTCGTTTTATGCTTACAGATATACTGTGCTCTAGCAAGGTCACACTCCCTGAATCCAACAATCCTTGCATTTCCTTTCTCTGCACTACGATATTACATTATACAATTTTAGTAATATCACAGCGATAAAATAGGATTCTACTAGTCAGAAGTTCAGCTTTATCATATTCTACAGGCATCCTTGTAGGTGTGTTTTACCAGTTTTTACATGAATAGTATTACTGTCACTAATTGTGTAGTACCTGCCTATGTTCCAGCTTCTAGAACACATAAAACAAACTACTGTAGTTGCAGCCTTTTTTCCACATAGTGACACATGCTTAGGTGAAGCCTTATTACTAGTCCTTAGTATATGCAAGTCTGACTTAGGGTATGCAGTTTTGATTAAGAATAGTTGTTCTATTGAATCAACTAGCTGTTCAGAATGGTCACTCTGGAATAGCAGCTTTTATGTATTGACATGGAGTGCCTTTTATATTTGCCAATAGCCAAGACTTCTAGAATTGTACCTATATATTATGCATGAGGATCTAACTTAAGTTTGAACATGTTCAAAAAAATATGCATTAATTCAGCCACTAGTAGACTTACTAATCTCTGCATACTGAATATCCATTTGTGAATCTTAATAGACAATGCCTTGGGTGAAGCTCCTGTCATAACCAAAAATGTTTTGTTTTACCTTTGGATAGATGTGTGCATTATCATCTTCCACTTCCATGTATATACCTTCAAGTGTCCCCAGTTAAATAACATGAGAGTGTCGCAGCACACTCTGGCATCCAGTTTTCTCTAAGTATATATTTTTGTTTTAACCTTTGTTAGATGTGTGCATTCTCATCTTCCACTTCCATGTATATAACTTCAAGTGCCCCCAGTTAAATAACATGATGGCGTCACGGCACACTCTGGCATCCAGTTCTCTCTAACTATATATTTTTGTTTTAACTTTGATAGATGTGTGCGTTATTACCTTCCACTTCCATGTATATACCTTCAAGTGTCCCCAGTTAAATAACATGACTGTCGCAGCACACTCTGGCATCCAGTTCTCTCTAACTATATATTTTTGTTTTATCTTTTGAAAAATATGTGCATTATCATCTTCCACTTCCATGTATATACCTTCAAATGTCCCCAGTTAAATAACATGACAGTGTCATGGTACACTCTGGCATCCAATTCTCTCTAACTATATATTTTTGAATGCCATCGGATACATCTTCACATTGTCTTTCTTCTTAATTTTTTTCACAGGGACAGTGGCATTTGGGATTCACAGACGTTGGGAGGCTGGTTCACTATTTTAGATATGCATTGTTGCAGGCTAAGTAGATGTTGGTCAGTAGCTGCACATCTCTCTTAAAGATCTGTATTCAAGCCTATTAAAGCCTTATTACAGTTTGCTAAAGCGTCACTGACTTTCTTCCCATTTTGCACAGAATTCAGTAGTTAGTTCTCCACACAAGTGTTTGGCTTTACTGGGAAAACAAATCACCCAGATATGGAAAAATAGCTACACTTTCTTCAAGGCATCCCTTTTCAGTGCCAACAAGATTTTTTTCCAAAGTAAATCCCAATACATACATGTTGGGTTGTAACAGTTCTTCAGCGCAATCCTGTTTACTGTCATGGGGTTCTAGTCAGTTACAGCTAATGCCCACATGAGCACAAGGATTTTGTAGTTACTCAAGTTTCTCATGCACGTTAGCACAGTTGTACCTCTAAGATGGAGTTCAATCTGGAGTCTTAGTTCTGTTTAGCAGTTGGCAAGTAACTGGCACCCTTATCTTGGGGTGATGAAAGTATGAAAAAAATAAGTAGGAAAGACACAGTTATAAAAACAAAACTGTTAGGTTGCATTCTCAATCAATGCAGCATTTTTTCGATCTCTGCATTCACAAAGACATACAATGCAACCAGTTTCTCAATTATATTTATTTGCAAGGACATTACAAATATTTAGTTTCTTGCAAACAATTAGGGAAATAACAGAAAAGCAGAATCATTCTATTTGCAACAGTCTTTCAACAGGTCTGGTTGCACAAGTTTTATATCTTACTGTGTATATTAGCCATTATCACAAAATTAGCAATAAAGCGATATTTACAGAAATCAATCACCAGATTTCATTCTTTTCATTTCAGCAACCAGAGGGTACTTCATGTAACTAGTCTCTCTTTAACACACAGGGCAGCAGCTATTGTATCTTTCAGTCCTTATGAATACTTTTAAAACCCAAGAATTTCAATTAGTTCAGTTTTGAAATTACAAACTGCTAATTTGTTTCTGATTTTGTCGTTGTAAAAAAAATGATGGATTTTAAATGTTCTATGGCATGAAAGTGTTTTTCCTACTTTGTTATTCATTTTTCATACTTATGTAGTTTTATATTTACACACAGAGTTATAAAAATGTTATGGTAAACTCGTTTCATTTTTTTGGTGGATACACTTCCTTTTGGATTTTGTAGTTTCCTTTGGTATTTTCATTAGTTTCTTCAGAGTCTCAGGATTTGTTTCCTGTTTTGGCCAGCACCAATGAGGTTGTGCAACATCATTCAGAGCTACTGACACTTAGATGAGAGCTCATTAACATGGCACAGCTGCTTTCTCAAGAACTGAGCACTCAGCTCAAATTCAATAATACATCTAATATGTATATTAATATATATATGTATATGTAATATGTATCTATATATCTGAACAATTAGCACCGAGTGCAGACTTTCGTGATATTTGTGAATTGCTTAAGGTACAATGTCTATAATTACTATACAGGTGCTGCTTCCCTAAATGTATTTGAAATGAATGGCTCTACCACTGTATCCTGTAATAAACAAGAGAGGCTAGTTTACTGAAAAGACTTGACAGTTTTTTGAACTAACTTTCAAACCATCTAATTAGCCTTTTTATTGCACACCATTAAACTGTTAAATAAGCTGTTCAGTTATTAGTCTGTTGATTGAGTTATCTTTGTGGTAGCTGTTATGTCATTTTGGGATGACATAATCTTACATGGTGTTAGTTTGGGAACCTTAAGGGGTGTGTTTGCTCATTAAACATAATTTTCTCATGATACAGCTTTGGTACTTGTAGATTTGGTGGATTCTATGTTCATTGAGCATGTTTCTTTTCAATGATGTTTTATGCCATCACACTACATAAGAACATAGGGAAACTGTACATGGATTATGGAAACCACAACATCCCTAGCCTCCTGGGAAAATGATTCTCTGATTCTGTTAGAAGCAAACAAAGATTCTAAGTTACAGTGTACAGAGGGAGTGTGATTTGACTGAGGTCGTGTACCACAGGAGAGCTAAGCAAGATTACACCAGAATTATGGCTGCTATATTAACAGCCAGGTAAAGCATTGTTAGCAAATAGTGATCATGTCACCATGTGGTTTAGTGTAGGGGAAAGGTGATTCACAGACAGACACAATGACATGCTGGAGTATGCTGAGCTGGGGGACAGGGTCAAGAATGGTTTAGCTGACTGTAAGCAAAACCAAGAACAGATACTGGAACAAAAAAAATGAAATATGATAGAAGAAAGCACAAACCAACACTCAAAACAGACAAGATAAAACCTTCTAATACTTAAGCATAGTAAGTTTAATAACCACTTTCATCAGAGAACTGACTTCATCAGAATACATTCAGGTTAAAAACTTAGTTTAAATACTAACTTCAAACGATCACAGTATAAGATCAATCAAAAAATTAATTCACTTATTTATAACAAATAGATAATAAAAATGTTATGAACATTATGACTGTAATTAATTAATTGCTAACTTACTAACTTACAGTCACTTAAAAAACATTTATTATACAATGACCCCCCCCCCATTAATATTCCAAAACGTGCATGCTGATTGGTCAGCGTGCCCTTTGTAAATCTGACTTATACTAATGGGAAAAGGTCCGGTCACCCGGACCTTTTCCATTAGTATAAGTCTTTACTTTTTTTGTGTGTTAGGCTGCAATGGAGAATGGAAGAGCTCCGTTGCTGTAATCTCGCTATGTTAAACGAGTTTAACATAGCGAGATATCTTAAAACAAAGCAACGGAGATCTTCCTTTCTCCGTTCTTTTTTTTAAAGCTGTCTCGCTATGTTAAACTCATTTAACATAGTGAGACAACTTTAAAAAAGGGAACTGAGATCTTCTTTTCTCCGTTGCTTTTTTTAAAGATATCTCGTTATGTTAAATTCGTTTAACATAGCAAGACAACTTTAAAAAAACAACAGAGATCGTCCTTTCTCTGATGCTTCCTCTACACACTGCTCTGATGTACTGCATAAGCATGCACATGCGCAGTACATCAGAACTGCTCCAGGAAACTGGACAGCTGCAGAAGGGCAACACGGAGGCATTATACAATGCCATTATTTAAGAAAAGTAAGTATTTTTTTTCTTAAATAATGTAATTGCATAATAGCAATAACCCACTTCTGGGTGTGGGTAATGCTGGATTTACCCACGGTTGTCTTTGTTTGGCCACTTGGGCTTCACCCTCGTGACCAAACCACACCAACCATAGGTAAATCCAGCATTGCCCACACCCAGGCGTGGGTTATTGCTTAAATATTTCACCATCTCATCTAACCCTGGAAACTGATCTGTAGACAATTTTACCTGTCATTCTGCGTCTTTTTTTCTGAATTATGTTCTTATGGTTCCCTCCCTTTAAATCTAAAGGGACCTGTTCAAGTACAGCAAAAAAACTTTTTGAATTTATTACAGGTACTAGATTGTTTATAGAGAGCATTTTTACTGTCCTAACTTTTGATAGTATATACATACTCTGATTCTTGTACCTAAATGACATTCCACATAAAAACCCGGGCAACATGACCACATACCTATATATACAATGCCCCTAGAAGAACAATTAATAGTCTGCTGGCCCCTCATGTATGTATCTGCAGGCTGTACAACCATTACATTTAAACATACCTAAACTTTTTTTGTAAAGGGAAAAGAAACTGCTGCAATGTCCCTCTGTAACTTTTGTTTAATACTATAATAGTTCTTGTGTACAACTACGGAATCACTTCCAACTATCTTCTCTAAATCACTATTGCCTTTGATAATTTTCCAATTGTTTTTATAATGTTTTTGACATTAGTACTATCAACAGACATATCTATTTTGCACCTAGTTATGCTGGACTTGTGATTTGCATGAAAATCCTGATTATTCTTAATATTGATTAAGCCTTTTTTCCAAAATGGGCCAAAAATGCTTTCTTCTCTTTAAACGTATTTCCTCAGACACCTTTTCTAGGTTTTCTGACTGTAAGCAAATTGAGGAAGTGAACCAGTTATGGGAATGGGTTAGGGATGTAGTACTAAGTAATAGTAAGGGCTAAGGACATCAATATGAGAAAGAAAAAAGAAAAGGCAAAAACAGTAGAAGGCCAATGGGGCTCCACAGAGATGAGATGGAGCACAAGCTAAGGACTAAACAAGCTATTTTATTAATTCATTCACTCACTTTGTTAACCAACTTGTTGGGCTGGCCTGGGCATCATTTTCAGCCATGACTTGGACCAAATGAGTGGTTACAAAATTGTTTAAACATTGATTACAAATACTAGATGCTATACAAGTTGTGGGAAAGTAGAGAAAATACACTACAAGGAGGTAAACAGAAATCACAAAAGTAGTGAGCAATAACCAACAAATCATACAGCAAGAAACAGCAAAAAAAAAAAAAACAAGTAATCCAAAAAAAAATCTGTTTCCAAAACTGGAAATAGAGGAAGCTCAAAACTTATCACTGTGTCTACTATTTAATAAGTGAGTGAAGCATTTTCCTCCATAAATAAATGTCTTGGACGTCCTCAGAACATAAATGCATGTTCCCCTCTAAAATCATAAAAACTGTGTACTTTAATTTGTTTTCATGTTATAATTTAAATAACATTATAAACTACAGTAAAATTCTCTAAAATCAAATCCTTATTCATCACTTAAAGAGACATACACACACATATACACATATATATTTGTTCAGATATTTTTAGGATAATAGTTCAATGACTACATATTTTGTATTAGTTATTTTACTGTAGTTTATAATGTTTTTCCAATTATGAAATAAAAAAATAGCACCATAGTCTGAAGAATCAACGTGAGGTAGAATTGATAGTAACAGAGCTGGAAAGCGATCTGGGGGTGTTGAGCACTTTTCAGTTGGCCCACCAAGAGTACAGTGAATGGGTTGTGACAGCAACAAACAAAATGTTGTCTTGTATTCCTGGGGGGGGTGTGCAAAGATGTAATACTTCCACTGTACAGGGCCATGAATAGATCTCACCTTCTGTGCTGCGTGTAGTTCTGATGGCCATGAAAAGACACTGGCATCAGACTTCTGGAAGAAATCCACAGGAAAGCCACCAAGAAGAGACTGTGGGATGAAGGGGAAATAATATGGCCAGATACAATAGGAACTACAGCTCTTCTCACTGGAGACTAGAAGTAGAAGGGGAGGCATGGCACTGGTGCAAAAGATCATGAGACACAAATGCAAAACATTGTCTTGAACACAAAAGACAAAGGAGGAAGAAGTGCTGTCAGATAATTGCAGGAATTAACCAATACTGGGATCTATGAGAGTACTCCTTCAAAGTGAGGGTTGCGGACATATTGGCCAGGATAGGTGCTGCAGAGAAAGAGAGTTAACAGAGGCTTTCAAGGGGACATGGGATAGTTAGAGAAAGAAACCAGTACTGCTGCTTGGCTCTGTGCTTAGTTGTTTTCCTCTTGTATGCAGAGTTAATCTCTTATCATCTTAATTGCTCATATATTTCATTTGTGCTGTATCTGAGCTCAAACTGCTGAGCTTTAAGTCATTGTGAATAACTTAAGGATACATCTGGGTTTGATTCCTGGAATGGAATATTTGTATTTCATTGGGGGGGGGGTCTGTCATAATGGTTAAGGTCTTTGCCTCATAAACACAAATTACAAGGTTTGATTCTGACCTCAGGTTATTGGGTAGGCTTACAATGGCTCCTCAGGGCATCCAGCCTAGCATTCACCTATGAACCTATAAAAGGTAAGGAAGGCAGCAGGAATGAAGGAGATAAGAGAATGTTAAATGCACTTTAAAGGACAGACAAGAAAAGTTTATGGTCTCTTTCTGCTGGCAATGTAATATAATGCAATCCTTTCAGAGACAAAGACAGAAGTCATAAACCAGGTTCCCTAATTGTAAATAAAATGTATTTCAGGTATCAGATACTATCAGATTCCCTTTATCCATTTGTTTTTTTTTGTTGTTGTTTGTTTAGCTTGAATTGCAGTTTTTTCTTCATTTCAATTGAATGTGTTAATTGTATAAATTATACACTGGATAGAGCTTAATGTTCTTTGCATAGCTTTTTTATGAATGTGCTATCTTGTGGGCTGTTTTCGACTTTAGACAGATACTATAAGATTACCCTATGGTACTATTTTAGTACTTTAGTTATGGATATCTTCAGATGTGACCCTCACAGCTTAGCTCACTTTTGATTAGTTTAATGTTACTAAATTTAGATATTTAGGCCCAAGATCAGTTTGCTAGTTGTACCATTTTTTGGCTGTCTGGCTGCCATTATGATTTTCTTTATGCTTTATTCATTTTTGGCCTAATTTTGTAGTATTTAATTTTGAATAGTTTCTATTATGTAGGTATAATATCAATGTCATAGCCAGGATTTCTGAAATTGTATACCATCTTCCAAAATGTAAGCTTCTTCCTTCCCCCAACATAGACTATTTGGCTATGCATGTTTCTAGTGTGGTTTTATACAACCACAAAAAAAAAAAAAAAAAAAAAAAAAAAAAAACTCCTGCATGGCAGGCTTAAGAAACAATTTAATAAAATATGCAACCATAAACCATAATAGATATGCCATTTATAAATTCAGTTCTAATACATATCACTACACAAAATACTTTTTAAACATTACATGACATTGTGTACTTGGATAATGCCGGCTATTGTCATGGTGAAGTGTGTAAAAGTTTTTAAATTTTTTTTAAGTGGAAAAGGGACTGCATTATGGTAAATAGTTATAGTCAAGCCTCAAGATTCATAAATATGATGTGCAGTCTCCTAAATGTGTCTTACGTGCCTTGTACAGTATGTGATCTAATCATCTCCAGTTCATAAACAAATATTGTGCTATGCTCTGCCAGGACATACTGTACACAGAGTGGTGCACACCATTGACCATGTTCCCAGGGGAGTGCCCATCACATTTATGGCTACAGCTGTTTACGTTGTACATAGCATGTTTAAAAAGTGCTACATACACTGCAAACAGCTGCCACAGGACCGCTGCATGATGGCTTATGGGGTGGGAGGGGCCTATTCTTAAGACCCAATATAGTGTGATTCATAAAGGCTTGCTTCTTTCTCTCTCTTTATGTGTGTTATGTATATATTTATATTTGTAACTGATGACCAGGGTAGAGTATAGGTGCACATCTTTCAGACTAAGTCCAGCAACACTCTCTGGTGAAGTAACTTTCTCAGAATCACATAATAATTAAATAGATAATAACTCACTCAAACCCTGGACTACCAGAAGCAATTTACCCTCATTAGCCAGGACTGTAGAGCTGGTTTCATTTGTATATTATATAGACTAGGGGATCTGTTTGTGGAGACCCCCAACACTGACAACAAGGTGGTATATCATTCTTGCAGGGGCAGAAAGTATGTGTTGGTGCACCATCATGTTTATGTGTGTGGTACTAGGGAATGGGATGTGTCACTGCATTCCTATATTCTTACAACTGAAGTTTTTCATACAGTTGTAAGCGTATATATATATAACGCTGAGATATTCAGTCTGTCTTGTTCAGTTGCTGAGATATTTAAAGAAATGAAAACACTATAAAAGTATAAATAAAAAGGATTTAAGCAACAGTTAATATATTTTTAGCTGCACTAAGCAATGATTAAGGATCATTGCAGCTATATTATTCATTATGTAAGATTTAAGAGAACATCTTTCAATAAATTGTATGTAGTATGGTTCTGTAATTATTAATGTCAATATGAAGTGTCAGTATTAGAAGTATAGAGACATTACTAGGTTAATCCTGGAACAACACCTAGAGGCATCATGAGGGTTGTGGAAGCAATAACTTAGCTATTGATTTATGTTAGCACAGATTTAGGCAGGACATCAAAGTGATATTTCATTACCCTTTTGGTTAAATTTCTCCAAGTCTCGGGTTTCTGTGATATTCCATTATGGGAATGGATCCCATTCCTAAGTCAGGGTTATTGTTAGAGTCCACAAACGTAGTATTGTTATAATCTTTGATGTTATCCAAGAGTGCTCTTCCCAGCACCTGCAATGTGGCCAGAATTGCCTATTCTGTAATTAATATGGGGTTATATGCATTGGTAACATATCTAGGTAAGACCATCAAAAAGATTATACTAATTTCATGGAAAACTGTCCTTGTAAATCCACATAACTGACCACAGTCTCAGTGCTGAGGACTGGGTGCCCAGCACACCTGCCTGAGCAAGGCAGTCTAAAAGGTTTTAAAAATATGTAATTTGTGAAAAGGGCACTGGTTCTCCATAATCCTTGGTAAGTTGATGTACTGGCATGTGCAGCAAGCCAACACAAAACAGAACAAAGACTGAAATATATGCAGGCAGGCTGCTGCATAGGCAGGTCAACATATCAATTGAACATAAACTATAAAGCAACAAAGACTGAAAACTGCAAAGAAGTGGGATTACAGAAAATGGATGGCATATCAGTAAATGTCTGTAGAAAAAGGTCTTAAACTGAGAGAGATATTCAGAAAGATTACCTTAATAGTGCTAATAGCGTTTTGCTGTTGTACTCTAGTAATACTAATGTGACAGCCACAAGCAACATGGAGCAAAAGGTCATTAGCAACTTATCTGTACATCTGAATCAATCCCCTACCATTAATGCTGTAGCACATTCACCTATAGACAGACAGAGACACACACACACACACACACACACACACACACACACACACACACACACACACACACACACACACACACACACACAAACACACTCACACACACAAAGTCTCACTGTACTTAACTGCCATGGAACAAACAGACCCAGTGTTGACTCAAACAGCAATGGATGTACATCGTAAAATGCCACATTCATTCCTCACTGCTTGGTACTGAGACAGTGTAGTACAGCTTTTCTTTGAATCACTCCACCATGCTATTTTGTTCTTGGTGTAAGGGTCTAGAACGGAACATATGGCTATGCCCCCCAGACTTCATTATTTGCATGTGTTTTAATACTGCTTGCTGGAGGCTTCACACCACTGTAGTTCTACAACAGTCTTTGAATCCTTCCTCATAGTGCACTGAGCAATCCAGGTAGAAACAGGGTTATAAAAAATAATTCCCTCCTATAAAAAGTAGTATACACCCGAGGCACATCCCTAGGAATGTGCTTAGAGGGCAATATCTTAGAGCCATGCATCTGCATACTGATGATACATCATAAGAGCAAATGTTCTCTAATCTCAAGCAAGATTTTATGCACAGAGGTTATTCTCCAGAAGAGATAGAGTCATGTACATCTAAAGTAAGGTCTGAACAGCTCGATAAAGCTGGTCTCTACTTTTCTGATTCATCACCATCTACTAGTGTAGAAGTTCTGGAACTTCAAAGGAGTAGGGAAGTGAGGTGTTGCTTTACCTATTCAAATGACATTAATCTTGTATGTGATATCATGAGAAAACATTGGAGGATATTATGTTACAGCCCTGAGCTCAAGGAACTGGTAGGGGAGGCACCTAAGTTCTGTTTTCATAACAACCTTTTCCTTAAAAGGCAATTATGAGATAAGAATTATAATAGAGAAATTGATTCTTTTTCTTCTCATCGTAAGGGCACTTTTCCCTGTAGAAAGTGTAGAGCCAGTAAATATATCTATTCTAATTATTTTCTGAGCACCATTCTATTGAATGTTCATTTTATGCTGACTGCAGGATGAAGAGCTTGGTATATTACGCATTTTCTGAATTTTGTTATGCATTTTATATACAAAAAATGAATAGATGTTTCAAGGATAGGATTCTGAAACACAAATGATATAAAGAAGAGCAAGATGAGTAATGCTTTAGCATCACATGTTCATGAATTTGGCCAACAGCACAAGTTCACATTTTTTGTCTTAGAGTTAAATCATTTAGATATTAGAGGTGGAGATGGAAAAACGGAATTGAGTTAAAGGAGCAGGGGTGGATTTTAGAATTGCAATCCTATAAGACACCAGGGTTGAATGGCATGGTTTCTTTGAAACCTGCACTTAAGGCACGGTCACTTCCTCACTACGTATAACTGCCACATGATTTCTTTAATAATTGCTGAATATGGTATCTGTTGGTAATATATTATATAATTGCTAAGGCTTGCTTTGCAGATTGTCTATATATATTTTTTTATTTTTATATGTGTAATATTTACATTTATTCTTATTTTATTTTATCTTCTGTTTAGGTTTTTGGGTCTATAGTATCCGTATTGCTTCATAGGCACTTTGTTTCTGTGTCTTTAAGAAATGTTTTTGCATTATTTCTGAAATGTCAGATTCTTTAATCTAATATGATTTGGCTATTGACACCTGAATTTTAGCTGGAGGACACACCCACCATGTTTGATTACATGGATCTGTTACTATTAATTGATTTACTTGGTTCTTCAAGCCATTTCATTTTTCTTTAATTATTATGTGTATTGTAATTTTACGGAGATGTTAGAAGTGCAGTCCTGCGATAATAAGACATGGAGTATTTTTATGACCATGGATTTCACACTTGTAAGTAGAATTTTTGTTGGAAGAGGAAGTGAGTTGGCTGATGACACTGTCAATGCTGTTACATTTTAATTATGGCATTTTAGAGTAGGTGTTAATTTTGTATGTTATTTAAATATTTAGATGGTTTTATGTAAGTAGATCTGATGAAACAGTTTGCAACTGTGAAAGCACTCACCTTTGTTTATTAAATACTGTACACCCCTTTAATTTGGTCTCAAATTATTTTAAGTTATCTGTCATAGTTGATGGATTTCTTCTTAGAAACAGGGTTCTATAGTCTGATAAGTATTTTTGAATACCCCCACCAAGGCTGCCCTGTGTTTCTGAGGATAGTATACACCAGAGATGAAAATTTTCAGAATAAATAGACAGCGTCTAAATTCATTTTTCACTGTTACTGTCATATGCAACCACTAGTTTTAGGTTTTCCTGCTTATTTATTTACATATTTATTTACTTACATATTTACTTACCTTTTGTTACCTGAGCTGGCCAAACTGGACAAAAATAAATAAATAAATAAACACAGAGTACACAATTTACAGTGTTTAGCAGAAAATATGACATAATAATCATTAAATAAACACAGTTAAAACAGAAATTATAGAATGTAAAAAGTAAACAGCAATACCACTGGCACACAAATGAACTTGAGCAAAAGAACGAACAAAGTCAGCATAAAATCAATAAGATGTTTTTTGGCGAAAGCGCTTACCCCTTTTATACTTGAATAAAGGTTTTGGAATTATTGAAAGCTTCTAACTTCCAAGTCTGTTTCCAGTTTGTTTGAAGAGACTGTCAGCATTTTACATTTATAAACTGTTCTTTGGTCTGCAAAGACTTTAAACATCTTACTCAAAGTGGAACTTCTCTTTGGATTTATAGCTTTGGCTGCTTCTTTTACACACTAGCATTGCCTACCAGCGATCCAGCGAATTAACTTGTAAGTCAGTATTGTGCCTGGTTTGAACTTGAGCTGATGTTTTACTGATTTTATGCAGACATTATAGAATGTTTAGAAAAATACATTACTAAGAAAATATAAACATAAAACATTACAAATTTTAATTTACACATAACTTAAGGACACTACATAAGATATAGGTTCATAGGTAGGTACTAGGCCATCTGCCCAAAAGCATTTATAAGCCTAGCCAGAATGTGTTGACTTTTGCCACCCCCCCCTTAGATTAGTTCCCTGTGCCTCTGTCCAGTAGAGCCACTGAAGTGATCCCCGGAGTAAACTTCCTGTTTCCCATCCACTCGTCAAGGTTTCTCTTGAAGAGTGTTAGTGAGGAGCTCTGCCTAATGTAGATTGTAATCTTGTTCCAGAGCAGTGTGTTGGGTATGTTATTTTGCCTTAAGGGCTGTGATTGCGTGGCACACTGGTTTTGTGAAGTATGTGTTTCATGGTTTGTGTTGGGGGGGTGGAGGTTGTTTGGAGTTTGCTTTAGAGGTATCTGTTGCTTTTGCAGATTCCTTTAGAGCCTCCAGGTATGTTTTTGTGTATTTATGTGTGTTTTTTGGTGGTAGGAGGAGAATGTTGTCTGTGTACAAGGCAGCTGTAACATTGCCTCAAAATGCTCAGATTCATCAGTTGGACCAGAGAGTACACCTGAAACTGCCCTTTGAACATGCCTGGATGGGTACATTGAGCTGTTTTACTGATTGGCTGGTAAGGTTGAATAGAGAGCCTTGTCCTTCTCTGCAGTATAGGGGGGATTTAGTGCTAATGTTTATTAGTGCTTGCTATGAGTTTTGAGCAAGTGCTGGGCTGAGAAGTGAATGGTTTGAGTGCTTAAGTTGAAAGTTTGTCTAGTTCCAAGGGAAAAATTGAAGAGTAGACTTTATGGAGCCGGGAATAGTTATACCCTAGCTAACCGGCACTGCCCGGAGCGCAAAACCACACTAATGCGGGTTTTATAGCGGGAAATGAAAGAGATAGAAATTAGCCCAAAATGGCCAATAAACTACTAATTTCTGGGCTGAAACCACTCCTCCAGGGACAGATAGGCTGCTCAAAGCTCCGCTCTCTTACAGGTGAACAAAGAAACGTCCTTCTATCCATATGGAGTTAAAAGTAGCACATACAAGAAAATTAGTACAGGCTGATAACTCTCTCAAATTTGGAATTAAAATCAAAAGATAACATTGTTAAATAAATCAACAGCTTTAAAGCAAATGTAATAAAAAAAAATAAAACTACAATATTTTGACACGGTCAGAGCAGACTGATTTACTGCATGATTCCAGAGTCACGGCAAACAAAATAAGAATGATCATTTTCAGACAAGGTTAAATTTATTAGCTGAGATAACATTCCCATATTTGGTGGAAGATCATTGCCAGCAAAATGAAGATGCTGGAGGCAAATTTTGATATTAGCTTTTCATATGCTAATTACATATTACCTGAGATTCAGTAAACTCCATGTAGGCTTTGCACAGAGACTACATGGACTTTACGTGTTTGCAAGACAGTGAGTGGCAATGGACAATGCATATTAATGAGGTGTGACATACCTAAGCTATGTTTTGAGGCTCACAACAGTGTTGCTGGCCACAAACCTCATTAGCAGACAAGGATAGCAATTTCATGTAAGGAAGTCCACCTATGGTGCGCAGATTTGTGTGCAATACCACAATGATCATCAAAGTTTTACAAACAGCTGTCATTGAGTTAGTGCTATACATCTGCACAGAGGCCAACTTAATGAGAGGACAAATAACCAGTAGTAGGGCTATATTTGGCATAGATGTCATGTAGAAATGTGTTAGAATGTAACACTCACAACCTCTTACAGTGACAAATGTGGACAAGCCATAATAATGGGGAGATAAAGGGCCAGAAATAGGGACACATTTTTAATATTGCACTTACAAGCTTAGGAAGTTGATAGAATATATAGGTTGTACATTAGCATGAACTTTCTGAAGAGCATGAAGTTTGAAACTCAAATGTCAGTCATCAGTTTCTGACTGCACTCTGCAATGATATGCCAATGAATTGCCAGGAAAAAATGTTATGAGGAAATGATCATAAATATGAGACAAAAACTGTCAAAAATTCTGCACAGATCAGGACAGTTGATAGTTATGCACTCAAATGTATGGAATATTGAGTCACATCAATCCACAGATCATCCCAGTGATATGGCAGGAAGCCATACATTTGTTAAGGAAAACATCTGGACATTGTGGGAATATCTGAACAATTGAGAGGTGTGAATGTGAAGTATTTGGTCCAAACACAGTACAGGACAATGTACCTACAGTGCAGAGTATTGTGATATCCAGTTCCTGTCATTCTGTGTTGAAGCTGTGTTAATGATCTGTAACAGACATCTATCAAATGTAACAGACCTGATGCAGCAGTAAAAACTCACACAGGTCTGTTACACACACCTGGAATATTACTAGTGTACATGTAGAGGACGTCCATGACAACATGTTGGTCTACCTCATGGTTGATGAGAGTCAGGATGTGTCTATACGTGCATGCATCA
>NC_056746.1:847330091-847349018 GCF_019279795.1 Protopterus annectens | reverse complement strand
AAATTCCGGGTAAAGTAGTCTGTCAGCAGTACAAATATAAGCCTAGCAACATCACAAATGGGAAAATGCAGTGCTAACAATTCTAGATAACTTCAATAGAAGATGGAACCAAACCTATGACAATGCATGTGAAAGGCAAACTACAAAGCACAGCGCCATACTGAAGTGCAAAAATATAACATAACAGCTTAAAAAATGTATCAGGTTGTGCACATGGCTTTCAAGAAAGTACATTGGTTAATGCATAAATATAATGACAACAAGGATGTATTGCAAGCAGTAGCCAGCGATTTGTGTGCAGATTTCCTGCATTGTAAATGGCCATATATTTGGCACATGTTCATTGTGTCAGCAAACTAATACATGACAATGCAATAAATGGAACAAAGGCAAATCTATCTGCAAAATATAGTACAAAAATATAAAGGTGGAAGGGAAGTGGATATCCTGGGCCCACCTCAAGGAAAAGTAGGAGAAGGTAAGTTGGCACACTGCAAATGCATCTGTACAGCCCATATGGTGCTGTAGAAGCCAAACCAAAATACATTTAACCAAATGGAAAATGTATGTCACATTGCAGAATGACTGCTGATGTCCACAGAAATGGCTTACACACACACACACACACACACACACACACACACACACACACACACACACACACACACACACACACACACACACACGTCAATGTACGTTATCATTAATAATAACATACACTAATGCCACGTGCAATCGTGTAACATCAACATGCATAGGTAAGCAAGCTAAGAATAAGCACATGCACATATACTGTCATGCAAATATTGAATTAACAAACGCAGGTGTATGTCACCACCCTGCTCATTAATGAGCACAGGACACTCCTGTAAACATCATTAAAGTAAATTAGCAGTAAGTCATGATATGCTCACATGTCTAAGGTACAATTGTGTGTCAGCATGCATCCAACTATGTGCAAACACATCTACAATCAGTTATTGTGTAAAACTATTTGTGGAAGGTGTGAACTTATGTGAATCAGTAATGGATGTGGAAATGAAACATACAGCAAACATGGTGTAATATACTGCTGAAGTATAAATTATCTGTACCACTATGTAAGGATTAATGGTACATTGCTGTTTGATACTGCACATATCTATGCTTTACCTGTATATGTTCCAACATGGCATCAGTATCGTCAGTGCATGGCATACAATACCACACCACGCCAGTGAGATATCATGAAAACTATCATCCAAGACACGTGGTGTATGATATTTTCTTCTTCTGTACATACACTGTATGGCAATACACAATTCCAAGTCATACCACAGTGTTAGTGCTGGACTATGGACAACATATGTTGTCTGTCATTTGCCCCAGTAAAACACATGTTTACCGGCTATATCTTGCAGCACTACCTGCAGGTTGACTGCCACAATGCATGTACAGCTAAATGTGGAGGAAACTGTAGTGTGTTAACATGTGTCATGCACACATTGAAACAGAAGACAATAACACATGAGCTTGACAGCTGCATGGTATGCATGCACAAGAGTGCATATGAAGTCCAAACAATTATATGACAATCAGCATGTTTGGAGCAGAACGCAAGTGGAGCACACAAACAATACATATGGACTGGAAGGACCAGGCTGATGGGGCTGAGACTCATGAATGACCTGATGAGCTATCTCCCTGAATCAATCACAGATAGTGAGTGCCATATGCTAGATGAATGTCCACATAATGTCTCTCATTTGTGTTTAGAGCACATCAGTTACAACCTTCCAGATCTCTACCCGATAATCATCTCTGTTCCTGTCCTGATGTCATCTCCTCCTGGGTGCAAGCAAAATGGCTCAGGCAGCTTACTCGTCATCATCTTCACCATAATCATTACCATTATCATCTTAAGACTCTGGCAGTGGCCTGGAATATGCTTGTCATCTTCATCTGATAGGAGTACATCCATGGGTCCCATGGTCTGTCATAATGAATTACAAAACCCAACAGAAATGAAAAGCAAATGCCTGTCATGCAGAACATTCCCATGAAGATCATAGCAGACCTTAATATAAAAATGATGAAAATTTACACAGGGACTGACACACATGTCCATTGTGGACAGATATAACTTATAAATGCTTGCCTGAATGTCCAATTCATAAACAGGATATCATTATTTTTTGTGAAAACCTGTATATATCAATAGCATTGAAAAAATGTGTGAATGCTAAAATCTAAAAATTATACTGTCTATATGTAATTATTCATACAAACAGCCACCAAATGTCATCATTAAAATGAAAAGAAGACAATCTGGTGGTCTTCTGCCATAAACAAACTCTACAACAGAAGAAAGAAACTGTTGCAAAAAAGAGTAAAATTCCACGATTGGAGGAACTCCCTGGTCAGCCTCAGTAAGAATCTGAGATCCCTCATAAAATCCTCCAAAGCTAGTTATGAAAACAAAATTGCCACTGATTCTAAAGACAACCACAAAGCATTCTATAGCTATGTCAAAAATCTCAATGGCAACACTCAGATCTGCTCTGAGTTACAGCACAATGACACTAAATATACAGAATCAACTGATATTGCCAACATCCTGGCAGATAGGTTCAGTGCTAACTTTAACTCTCACCCCCTAAAGGGCCCATCTTTATACCGGAAGAATGCAAAGTTCCTGTAATCATGGCTGCACAGGTAAAAACTTCACTCTCCAAAGCCAAAAACACAGCATCCATGGGACCTGACAACATCCCAGGCTGCCTTCTACATGAACTACAGAATGAACTGGCACCCCACCTAAGTACCATGTTCAATCATAGCCTCACCTCAGGCTTTGTGCCCATTGAATGGTGCACCGTGACAGTTATCCCACTCCACAAAGGGGGGGGCCACAACAGACCCCGGGAACTACCTCCCCATTAGCCTGAAGAGCCTCGTCTGCAAGGCCATGGAACGTATCATCATGGAACTCATAAACAAAGACATTGGAGATCTCCAAACTCTGGACCCCACACAGTTTGGGTTTGTAAATGGCAGATCATGTCTCCTAAACCTGATAGACTTCTCTGAAGTAGTCACCAAAGCCATAGATGAGGGTAAGGTAGTTCACACAGCCTATCTAGATCTCACCAAGGCGTTCGACACCATCCCCCACTCTGGAATTATAGATAAACTCACTAAACTAGGTATAAATTCCTACGTCACAAGATGGATTACCAACTGGCTTACTGACAGAACCCACACCGTGAAGGTAGCAGACTCCAAATCAGACTTCAGACCAGTGACAAGTGGAGTACCACAGGGTTCAGTCCTGGGTCCTCTCCTGTTTGGTATCTACTTCTCTGAAGTACAGGCTAACACAGAAGGTCTTTGGCGAACTAAATTCACAGATGACTGCAAACTAGGAGCCATAATTGAAACTCCTAATGATGTGGACATCCTACAAAAGGGCCTCACTGAGACAGATGCCTGGTGTCAAAGATATGGTCTCAAGCTCAATGCCAAAAAGTACATTGTCATCCCCTTTGGTAAAAACTCTGTACCCATGAACAACCACATAGGAGGTAGTCTACTTAACACTGAAAGTGTGATAACAGACCTTGGGACACAGGTGGACAGTAGTCTCTCTTTTGATAATCACATCGCCACAGTGGTCAGGAAAACCTTCTACATGGCACACCTCATCACAAAAGGTTTCTCATCCAGAAAAAAAGAGGTCATTGTTCCCCTCTACTCATCACTCATCAGACCCATTATAGAGTACAACGCCCCTTTTGGTATGTACTTCACAAGACATCTACAACAACTGGAAAGGCCGCAAAAATACCTCACAAAGAGGATTACTGGGCTCAAAGAGATGCCTTACGCAGACCATCTGAAAAAACTCCAGCTTTACTCCCTTCGCATAGCGCCTACTCAGAGGCGATGTCTGCCTAACATACAAAGCTATGTCAAACCCAGAGCTGTTGGACATGCTCCAATTAAAGAAATCCCAATCCCTCCAAGCTACATGCTCTAGGGACCTAAACCTTGTCACCACAATAGACAGAACATGCTGGAGGGATAGATTCCTGTCTCAGAGACTTCCCATACTCTGGAACAGACTACCTATCTTTGTCAAGCAGAGCTCCTCATTAACACTATTCAAGAAGAATCTTGATTATTGGATGGATATTAGGAAATTCACCCCAGGGATTACTTCTGTGGTTCTGCTTGACAGGGGCACAGGAAAATCATTTTCTTGAGTGGCGAAAGCCAGGGTACCTTTTTGGATAGGCTTTTATAGGCCCTAGGGCCAATAGCCTAGTACCTACCTATGAACCTATGAACAATAAAGTGATATGACAATATTGTGGAAAATGGGCAAGCCATATGACAAACATATGAGCCAGGTGGCATGAAAATTGGCTTAACACACATCAATATAATGAATAGAACAGCAACAAATATTTTACATGTTGAATCACCACAGCATGTGACACATGAGAATGTACTATATGGTGTACAAAATGTGTACAACTGTATGCATCATCTACATAAAAATAGTACTAGTCAGTAGGCTGCAAAACGCAAACATCCAGATGTTTACTGATTGTGAAATGTTGCAATGAAATGTCTATCAGCACAAGTTTTAGCACACATAAGCAGTAACTGTGTTTTAATGCTATACCAATGTTGAACAGAAGAGCATGCCACACAGTCTGCAAACAGCAACCACCCACACTGTCTGTGACTAGGAAGGCGATACAAATAAACAGACAGACAGATATACCAAAGCACTAAAACTTTTAGGCCAGCCATCTACCTCAAAGTATGTGTGACACACCAATCCAACTGTTATTTAGACTGTGGATTACAATTCAAAAGCTATGTGTTGAAACAATAGCTTAATGCTACAAGCTATTTCAATATTTTTGGATTTCAATCACAGTTCCAAGCACAACTATAGTGTGATAAGTTCGATTACCTTACTAATGCATGTTAGGTATTCCTGCATTCCAAGCAATATACATGTTAATATGAAAAATACGGGCCTGTAATAAGGATAAGGTGCATTTTATTTCATAAAACAGAAAAAGTAATCAACATACTGCTGTCCCTCTACTGTTCCTCAAGCCTATGCATCTGCTCGATGCACAGAGTGCAATTCCTGGTCCGATCTTCATTGCCTAAAAACAGAAAAGAGAAACCATGAATTATGTATTCCTTATATAACAGTGATGTACACTCTATAGAACAGTTTCTAGATAATGCATTCCTAAATAATGTTAGACAATCACCATAAACATTAATCAGTGTTACACATGTTTTAACTTCTTTAAATATTGACGAGATTTAAATCTGCAACTACAATGTACATCCAAACTCTAATTTTCCAAGCTTCCCGCCTAGCTAACCCAGTTTGACTGGAAAATGCATGTTATGAATGCAATGAAAAGACTTGGACTGGAATTCAATAAGGTTCCGTGTAGGAATAGCTTAGTCCTGTATGGAAATTACCATTTAAAAGAGCAGCACGGCAATGCACCATGCATAGTAATGAAGGCGTAATGCCTCTGCTCCTAAACGAACACGGAGCATGGACGAGTGTAGGGGGTGTGTCTGAGAGCAGAGCTCTCACAATACACATGCCCCTGCACTCAGGAATTGCCATTCGGCAATTACAATGAGCGAGAATGCTTATAGGGGGTTGCATACCTTCCAACTGTACTGATCTTTGCAGAATGTCCAGAGTTCCACCCATACAGTTGGCCTGTACCCCATTTGTCCTGGGAAATCACTGGGATGATGTCAGGATTGAAGTCATTAAATAATGGCATATATTTGAGTTTCAGACACCAAATCTGTCAGAAACGTGATATTAAAACAAATGCTGTTACTCCAGCAACTTACCTATGTTCATAAGAGCAATATTTAAAATATGTCCCTAGTTGCACCTCATTTTGTTAAGCTTTGTCCAGATATTTTACATGACGAGGATGACAAGTATGGGGAGTTGCTAGGATGTGTGCCAAATGTGGAGATGCACGCAGGAGCCCACAGCAATAAGTGCAATCTGTCCCTTCCTAGAGAAAATAACTGTAGAAGAATTTTTTTTTTATCAAACAGATTAAATTATCTGTAGGTGCATGGGTTTGTCCATTGCTTAGCTAAGCATACTGTAGCTTAAATAGCACAAGTAGATAAATAGCAAGATACAAGCAGCTGAAGCAGTATTGCAATAGTGTAGTGGTCACACTGCTCGCTTTGCAAGCAATCACCTCCTGGTTTGATTCTCACTGTTGTAAATTCCATGTAGAAGCAATTTATGAATTTTTTTTTGCTGTATAACCTACTAAATAACATATATTTGTGAATTGGAGTACTGCATTAAGTGCAGATGCGAGGTGTCATTGTAATAATGTGGTAAAATACACAGATAAACACAAGTGCCCCATACAGTATACATACACATGAATCAGGGATACTAAATGAAGTTATAATGTGTAATAATGATAAATCCATAGAGTGTCCAAATTTACCACTTTCCCAAGACCCATGTTTAATTTCTTTGTAAATTAGTGTGGGAGTAAGCACTTTTAAGCCTGTTTGTGTAGGAGTAAGCAATGCGCACACACGTTAAGTAATTTTGATGCTAACTCTACATATTTAATGAGGCGTTAGCATTGCTAACTGTTGTGCAATCCCACTTACAACTGCTTAAAAGTGCCTTCATCACTCTGTATCCAACAGCCCTGGCACCCAGGACCCTATACACTATACTGACAGCAGTTAACCAGTAAGCCATCACAGCTGTGCATAAAATTGAGGTATACCCAAACAGATCCTCACTACAGCAAAATCACAATTTACATGTGAAAGGAATCTATAAACATTTTTATGTTGTATAACCTACTATATATATATATATATATATATATATATATATATATATATATATATATATATATATATATGTATGTGTGTGTGTGTGTGTGTGTGTGTGTGTGTGTGTGTGTGTGTGTGTGTGTGTGTGAACTGGAGTACTGCATTAAGTCCCGATGTGAGGTGTCATTGGAATAAAGTGGTGGAAATCCCGCAGTAAACACAAGTTCCCCATGCAGTGTACATACACATGAATCACACATACCAAACAAATATATAACATGTAATGAATGATAAATCAATGCCAAACAGCAAATATTGTGCAAATTTAAAAATAAGCAACGCTAAGCATTGCCCACTGGTTGCAGCTTCCTCTTGTAGACTCTATGGCTGGTGTCGGAGAAAGATTGTGCTTCCGAGTGCAACGCTGGGGCATCCAGGAGTCCAAAGTCATGGTAGGATTCCTCGTAAAATACCATGAAGAAAGACTGCTGCAGGCCCAGTACCAGGGTTCCCAATATTAAGCGGAAGCCTGGGACCGTCTCGCCTGTGACCTCACCAGTGCCACTGGCATCCCTTGAACTGGTGAGCAAGTCAGGCATCACTATGCCGACCTGAAATGGAGGAAGAGGGAGCTCTTGGATCAGTGAATCCAAGAAGCTAGGCAGAGAGGTGATGTCCCAGTAGTGTTTAAGTATCATTCTGCTACCTGTACCTGCTACCTGTTTAATAATTGCCAGCTCATGTATATTATGGATAGGTATGGCTAAATATTCCTCTTATATCTTTGGCAGTGGCAGCAAAGTGGGCTGTGAATCAGGAAGCCCATGCCTGTAGGCTGCAGAGGCTGCATCGCGAGGCAGTTTAGTAATAATCTTGAATGTACTGTCATAAGAAATAAATCTAAAAGTAGTAGAAAGTTAATTCCCAGTATAAAACCTGTATTGTATATGGGATGTACTGAATAAACCAGATAATATGACAGGTAGAGTTTGATATAGGTTGTATGTAAATAAAAGGGTAACAGCCTGGCAATAAAGATCTAACTCCTGGACTGCTTGTGTTTACTCTGGTATCACATGGTAATGTAGTGCTGCGTTCACTTAATAGTACTGTTGTATTAATCACTGTTACCCACACTGTGCCACATAAATAAAATGTGTAGGAATGTCTGTATACTACTGTTGTAGACACAAGGTCATATTGTACAACTGAGAGAGACTTAGACAGAAAATAGTGAAACCACAAACAGCATAATCCAAATAGCACACTCAACTGAGATGTAAACTTTTGTATTTTTAGCACACACAGCCATGGTTTGAATCCTGGGAGTTGTAGTAAGCTGCATGCAGAATCATACCCCTGAACTGTACAGATATTGTCAGAAAGTCCAGATAATTGGCTTAATTTTCCTGCCTGTCACCCTGTCCCCCTGGCAAATCAGTGGGATGATCCCAGAAGTTTAGGCAGCAAATAATGACATACAACTGATTGTCAGACATCATAACTGTCAGAAATATATCTATAAGAACAAACCTGTCACTCTAGCAACTCACCAACATGTTATTAGAGTAATATGCAAAGTATGTCCCATCTCTACCCCATGTTGTGAAGCTATGACCAAAGTGTGTACAGTAACAGAGTGAGACATATGTGCATAATAATAATGTGGAATCTGGTAATAATTGTGGCAACATTCAGGTAGTGTTAACAAACATTCCCTCCACAGGTCTGTCAGATAAGAAAACTGTGCCTGGAAATAAAAGATTGAAATCCTGGACTGGTACTGTTTAGTCTGGTATCGTATGGCATTGCTAGTGTTGCAGTTTCACTGAATAATAAGGTATTACTAATCACTTACACCAAACAAAAATCCAAGCTCACTCGTTCCAAAACCCCAACAGAATAGAAGAATGGCCACACTATAAAGCTAGAGGAAAGCTGTTTAAGCCACACTATAAAGCTAGAGGAAAGCTGGGTTTTGATGTATTACTAATCACTGTCACCCACACTGTGCTACATAATAAAACTGTCTAGGAAACCTTGTATAACAGTGTTGTAATTACAAGGTCAGATTGTAAAACCACGGGAGACTTATAGACAGAAATCAGAGAAGAGATACAGAGCAATATATATACAGCACACGCAACTGTGATATACACTGTTTTATTTTTAGCAGAAACAGCCATGGTTCAAATCCTGGGAGTGGTGGTAAGCTGTATGCAAAATCATACCCCTCAACTGTACAGATTTGCTAGAATGTGCAGATAATTGGCCCATATCTGCTGCCTGTTACCCTGTCCCCCTGGCAAATCAGTGTGATGATCTCTGACATTTAGGTAGCATTTAATGACATATAACCAACTGTCAGACCTGTGGGGCAGCCACGGTGGTACAGCAGTTAGTGTTGTCACCTTACAGCAAGAGGTTCTCCGGTTTGATCCTCAGCTGGGGTGCCTTCTGTGCAGAGTCTGCATGTCCTCCCTGTGGTCATGTGGGTTTCCTCCTGATGCTCCGGTTTCCTCCCACATCCCAAAGACATGCTGTAGGTGGATTGGACACTCTTAATTGGCCCTAGATGTGAGTGTGTGCATGTGTCTGCCTTCTGTAAAAGGTTGGGTGCAGGGCTGGCAACTCGACACCGTAAAACTCTACTGCCAATCATGAGTGGACAGGTGATCCACTGTGGCAAACCCTAACCGGGAAAAGTGGAAAGAAGAAGAACTGACTGCCAGACCTGTAAATGTTCAGAAAATGGATATGAAAACAAACCTGTCATTGTAGCATCTCACCAAAGGTTTATGAGGGCAATTGTCAAAATATGTCACAGTTTCACCTGCATGTTGTCAAGACTTGCCCAGAGTGTGTGCAATGTATGTGCATAATATCAACCTGGAATCTGGGAATATGCACAGAAACAGTCAGGTAGTGATAACAAACAATACCTCCACAGGTATACCAGGTAAGAGGTGTATACTGCAGGTAAAACACAGTTCACGTATATATATATATATATATATATATATATATATATATATATATATATATATATAGTTGTCTACAAACGTATCACTGTCCAAACTAAGGCCATAGGGTAGTATAATAATACCTGTAAGGTACAGATTACAGCACTGACTAAGAAAGCATTGAAAACTACAGGGATATAAAGTTGTTAATTGACATTTTTCTCCCCCCCCAGCATATCTGCAACAATAATCTAAATATACAACTCAGTGAGTATGTGTACAATTAAATCACTGTTGCGACATATGTCCTATTGTTTGATAAATATTGAAATTTGTTTCTATGCATGTGCCATGTTGAAATACTCCCACATTGGTGGCATGCTGGCATCAATGTACCTGCATGCTGTTGTAATGGCCACTGTGGTTCTATATATACATGTGTTCTGTTTGCTATGCAACTGTTCCATACCTGGTGTTTTGGGTTAATGAGAATATCTACTCATGCTGTTATACCAAATCCTGGAATGTGTTGACTATCACTAACCCACATATGTTTTAAAATTGAAACACCATAGCACATTTGGGAAGGCCGGTCCCAGCGGACCCACCTCTCCCACCTCATCTGGCCATGGCACTGGGCTCCAGAACATCTGGGGCCCAGCCCAGGACCTCCTCATCCACTAGTCCTGCACCACCTTCAGGTGGAACCGCCTCAGGGGATGGGGCTCACCCCTCCCCGGGAGCTGGTGTGGAGAGGAAACTGTCCCCCATCGTCAGGTCCGGGGACTGGTGCGTAGTGAGCTCCACTGGGAGTTCGGAGATCAGCTACACCAGCTTGAGGGCTGCATGGTGCATCTAGAGGGTCAGCCTACTCCTCCTACCCAGCCCCCAGCACAGCCCTCTTTTGGGCTGTGAAGGTGCAATGATGACTGCCCATGGGTGGGTACCTCAGTCCCACTGTTTTCATTTGGGGGCTCATGGGCTTCCGACTTCCAAATCCCCTCCCCATCCAAGGAGTTTACCCCCCCATGTGTCATATACCACCCCTGTATGCTCTCTTGTCTGTCTTGTCTGTCATCCTACCCAACCTACCTCTGCAAATATACCTACTTATCCTCCCCATCATCTCACTCTCACCTTAAAAAAAAGGGCAATCTGTTCCCAAAAAAAATTCTCACCCAATACATAGCTGTCCATTTCTCACACGTGTCCACTGGACACATGTAATCTGGTCTAACTGGCTTCACAACATATTATTGTTGTCCTCACCCCTCTCTCAGGGGTATGAGTGTACAAATCAATCCCCAAATCAGTGTATATGCACAGCTGTTGCTGTAGATGAAATGAGCAGTTATGGACCTTCCCTACACCAGTCTTGCACATCCCTAGCTATTTTCACTACTGTCTTTTGCTTTTTGTGGCCCTTTCTCACGACTTTCCTATCAACCCTTTTTCTTTTCTTTTAAAGAAATTAGTATGGAGGTAAGCGAGAGTAAGCACTTTTAAGCAGAAGTAAGTGGATTTCATCCTGTTTGCGCAGGGCTAAGCAATGCCTACACAGGATAAGCAATTTAGAGGGTAACTGAGTGTAATAATATTTAACCGGAAGTTAGCATTGCTTACCATCATGCAAACCCACTTACAACTGCTTAAAAGTGCCTTAATCACTCTGTATCCAGCAGCCCTTGTTCTGCCCAGTAACAAAACAAACATGCTTTATAAATCTCAGACCTAGGACCATGCACACCATAGCCAAATTGATTTACCACTAAGCCATGTCAGATATACATAACTCTGATGTTTTCACAAGCATATCATCCAGTACAGTCATTCAACAGTACAGGTAATGATATGTAGATGTATGTGTGTGTGTGTATATATATATATATATATATATATATATATATATATATATATATATATATATGTGTGTCTGTATAAATTTATATATATATATATATATATATATATATATATATATATATATGTATATATATATATATATATATATATATATATATATATATATATATATATGTGTGTAAACAAATACATATTTATATATATATATATATATATATATATATATATATATATATATATATATATATACACATATCTATAGCTATATAAGAGAACACAACAAATACATATATTACCAAAGGCACAGTTAATGGGGGTGAGGAGGCTCAATCTAAGAATCTCTTGTAATTACTGATATCCCCTCCCCCACAGCCAAACAGATCTGCCTTGCAACACAATACCAACACTTGCAAGTCCCATACCCAGGACCGTATACAACATAGCCACAAGAAGTTAACAGTATTCATCCCACCTGTATGATGTCAGGATGGTGTCAATAACATATCATGCAGTACAGTCTGGCTACCATAGGGAATGTACAATGTGGAAGCAATAAACATTCCAATGATACATCTACACACACATATATGCAGATACACACACACACACACATATATATATATATATATATATATATATATATATATATATATATATATATATAGATAGATAAATATATATGTATATATACATACATACACATATACATATATTACCATGTATAGATATGTATAGGAAGATACATATTTGGAGGGAGCACAGCATATTGAACAGCCAATATTCCTACAGTTGCCATCTTTTAAAATGGACAGTGTATGATTCTCTCATACAAAAGACAATTATTGCATGAAGCATATACCCACAGAGAAGTCAAAGGATATGACACCACACACAGGTTTGCATACATAAGAAATGTTTATTTGTGTTCTTTGCAGTTGTTTATGCCATGTCTTATAGCTGTTAGGTGTTTGAAATACATACTAACTGAGTAATGCAACTCTCAAGCAAATCATTTTATACACTAATCCGAAAGTATAACATATGTTGCTGTCCAGGCCAAGGCCTTCAAGTAGTACAACAGTAAAGAAACACTGGGCCAGAAGATAACAATCAATCAACAGTAAGTAATGCAGATGTAGTTCAGCAACCTCCAATTACACTCTGTACTCAACCCCTAGGGGGAAAAGAATTAAGTTGTCACAATGAAGGTGTATCTGTTACATAACAATGCTTAACTTAAAACATCACTATCACACTGACAAGCAGAACAGTCTGTATGACAGTAAGCACTAGCCCATCAATGTTCCCAAGGTGAAATGTATGAAAATCTACAGCCATATACTTAAGGTGTCTTACTACGGATATCGCTCACATGTTATAACAGCCTAGGTTATATATGGTGCATACCATCCCTCATAGAATTACTTAGAAAGGCATATAACAATGTTACATACATTGACCTCCGGACTGTATAAGGGCACACACATTTTGTCCAGCTGTAGCCAACATATATATGGACCCTACCCCAAAATATATGTGGGGACCACAACATCACTGGAATGATGGCAGGAATGGCAGCATGACATAATTATAGGCCACTACTTAACAACCTCTTACTGCATGACATATGGACAAAGCCTGGTATATAGGTGGAGGACAGAGGCTGAAACACAGGACCATATTTGCAATATTGTTGTTATACACCTGAGAAAGTTGTTGGTGTTACAGAATTGTTTGCAACATACCCTTAGTCATGAATAGAAAGTCAGAAACACAGATGGATGTAGCCATGTACTGATAGCACTCAACAGACAGAATGCCAGTGATATATCTGAGATAAGACCTGTGTGGTGGACAGACAAAACATAACAGGCAATCCTCTGGCCATCATGTGGATAGGCCCACAGTTGAGAGCTATGCAGACAGACTATATTCCATGCTAAACTAGTATGTACACACAAACCCTGTAAGATTAGTGGTATACAATGCATATAACTACACTACTCACACTGTCTGTAGGTCTGAAACCTTATACAAATATGTAATTGGCCTGTGTCTGCAAGTCCTCTTGTAAGAGGTATTGCTACCAGCTGTCTGTAACACTGCTGGCCACACACAGGAAGGATGTCCTCCATACAGGAAAGGTAAAGGGACCACTCCCACATGATTTAGGAATTTATAGTAGTGGGTTGCCATGACAGTGGTAAATGGAAGTACTATACAGCAGGCTGCATGCAGGTAGCAAGTGGTGGACACTGATTGGTGCAGAGGCCATCACCTGATTATGTGTATCACCTACAAAATCCATCCTGCAATCTATTCAAAGCAGCTCAGTCCATGTAGTGGAGAGAGACACAGAGAGAGAGAGAGAGAGAGAGCGAGAGAGAGAAAGAAAAAACAAACAAACACATCCATCCATCCACACAGCAAACTGTATCCAGAAGAGACGGCATTCCCACAACAGGTATGTGAACCATATATGCATGTAATTGAATGTAGTTCTTGGTCCATAATAACTGGATATATGATTTGGAATGATTTATATCTGCCATCAAGTGTTGTTGTTGTAATGATGTCCAGCTGAACAACTCCTATGGACAATAGTGTCTGTCTCTGTGGGCAGTGGGCCATACCTGTCAACTGTGCAGATCAGCACTGACTGACAAGATGTAAGCCATCATGATGTGTGTTGTGTACTGCAAGACATGTATATTAGTGTGGACAATAGCTGGTGGTGGAAGTAATGCCATTATGATGGACACGTGAGTTTCAGTGCCCACCAGATGCAGGATGATCATGTTAACATGTAATGTAGCATGCATAAATGTCATAGGTTTGTAATAGGCTTACCTGCAATCTGTCCCTATATATACCCTAATGTTAGGCTGTGTCCACATGTGCCACCTGTCTGTGCTGTAGCAAGACAGAACAGTGCAGCTGTGCAGGGAAGGAGAGTTAGAGAGTGTGTATCTGATGTTTGAATGCACCCCATATATATATATATATATATATATATATATATATATATATATATATATATATATATATATATATATATATATATATATATATATATATATATATATATATATATATATATATATCTGTGTATGTGTGTGTGTGTGTGTGTGTGTGTGTATATTCACAGCTATACAAACATACATGCTTATTTATATAAATACATGTCCCCTATAGTTGAATGACAGTGCTGCACGATATGTGTGAAGGAACATCACACATATCAATACACACACACACACACACACACATATATATATATATATATATATATATATATATATATATATATATATATATATATATATATATATATATATATATATATATATATATATATAGAGCAGTAAGTAGGTGCAAAATGGACAGCTATGTCAAGTGTGATCCCCATGTTGGGAACACATTGCCCTTGTTTGTGAAGATGGGATTGGTAATTTGGGGAAGGATAGTAGGTATAATTGGGGGGGTAGGCTGGATTGGAAAACAGACAAGGCAGCATACAGGGAAGGTATATGACACATGTGGTGGGTAAACACCTTGGATGTGGAGTGTTGTCTGGGATGTGAAACCCATGAGCCCCCATATGGAAACAGTGGGATCAAGGTCCACACCCAAGGTAGTCACAACATCATCTTCAAGACCCTGAAGGTTCCTGGGCTGAGGGCTGAGCAGGAGGAGCATGCAGACCCTGTGATTGTGTACTGAGGACCTCAAGGTGCTGTAGCACATCCCTCAAGTCTCTGTGGAGCTCCCTATGCACCAGACCCTGGAGATGACTTCGGGTGGCAGGTTCCTGTCTGTATGTGCTCCCTGGGGGGTAGGGTGGGGTGGGCGAACACCATCCTCTGAAGTGGTTCCACCTGAAGGTAGTGCAGGACCAGTAGATGCGGAGGTCCCAGGGTGGGTCTCAGATGTGATGTGGCCTGGTAACATGGCCAGATAAGGTGGGAGAGGTGGTTCTGCTGGCAACTGTTTCCCAAACATGCTATTGTGTCACTGTTATAGAACATATGTGGGTAGTAATAGTCCACACATTCTAGGATTATGTCTAACAGCATGCACAGATATCCCCATTAACACAAAACAACAGATATGCAGCAGTTGCATAGCAAACAGAACACATGCATATATGGAACCATAGTGGCCCTTACAATGACATGCAGGTGACATTGTTCATAACAGGCCACCAATGATAGTGTTTCAACATGGAACATGACTATAAACACATAACACAAATTATTGTACAATACAATAT
Source organism: Protopterus annectens (assembly GCF_019279795.1). NCBI lineage: Eukaryota > Metazoa > Chordata > Ceratodontiformes > Protopteridae > Protopterus > Protopterus annectens. Next base: position 847,333,052 of record NC_056746.1, on the reverse strand, counting down.
ATGTCCCAATGGTAGGTCTTCTGTAGACATACCCATTGAATTGTGTGATATAGAACTCTGGTAGTGGTTCTAGCCCCACACATGGCAGTTACAGATTTTTTGTGTTTGTTCCTATGTCTGTGTAGGGAGCAATGCATTTTAGGCTAGTCACACTCACTATGCTTCAAATGCCCTACTTTGGCAATCCTGCTGATGTCATTCATTGTGAAATACACCTTTGGGGAAAGACTACTCCAGTTATCCCTGTGGTGTGCCTATAACTGCTTTATGCTGTAGTGTCATTTAGAACACTGGTAGGGATTTTATCCCCACACATGGCAGTTGTGGATGTTTTGTGTGTGTTTCTATGTCTCTGTAGGGAGCAATGCATGTTAGGCTAGTCACACTCACTACACTTCAAATCATCTACTTTGATGACAATCCTGCTGATGTCATTCACTGTGAAAATACACCTTTGGGGAAGGAATACACCAGTAATCTCCATGGTGCATCCTCTAACTATGTAGTGATGTAGTGTAACAAACTAGTTAGGTAGGAGTTCTAATCCCAGACATGACAGGTCTGTGTTTGTAGTTTGTATCCTGTGTGGTGGTGGGTGTGAGCGTGTAACAACTGGAGTCAATGGAGAGTGGGTTTTGCAAATTTCTTATATGGTCGCCCTAGTATATATCACAATGTCCACCATACAGGGATAACAGATGTGAAATAGCCGAGAGTCTGGGGTGCATATCCATACCCCTACATTTGACATCAAGGCCAGGTGAACAAAGTGAGTGACCCTAGTATTACCCAGAAAACACTCTCAACCCATGTCTCATACACACACACACTTGCCTAGGCAACAACCGCTATGTTGGTAGTGCCCTCATATTGCCCACTGATAGCAACCATGGTGTGATTGAAGTGGGCTACAGTAGGCATGACGCCCCTACCATCAGGCCAATAGGCATGCACATGCTGACAGTGCACCTTCTCCATGTTTCCCACTGGACACCTGCAACACCTGTTGTGCCTTCAAATGTGACCCACAAAGGACATGCCATGCCTGAAAACATGCCCTGTATGGACAGATGCAACTGACACCAGGTAATACCGGTATCATGCTATCAATGTAGGTACTGGGTCAACCTGCCATCCATTAACAGTTCCCGCCATATCAGGCCAGGACTGTCACATCTGATAACAATCTATGAACACAACATGGGCCAGACACCTCAGGTAGAGTTCCACATGTCACTGTACATGCATGTGGGAGGTGTGCACATCCCAGACACCATCCATGTCATGGACTAAGAAACACATACATGGCAAGCAATGCACAGCATTTGCCACATGCAATAGTCACCCAGGTGATTGGATGGTGAATACAATACTCACCTGTGTGGTCAGATCCAGACACTACACCCCTGAGCCACAATAAAACCATTGTCATGCAGCCTGATGCCACAGTATACCCATTACCTAGCCTTGTATAGCCATCTGGTACAGTCAACCATGACGTACTCGTGCAGCAATGCACCCATGCATGTCAGTACTGGCACCCTGTATCTGTGTCTGTGTTGTATGATGCGTATGACTACATTCACACTCACTACAACCCCCACTGGCATATTGAAGTATGCTGTCTGATGTAAGACAACTCCACATACCCTTTTCCCATATAACCTCTGTGTGACCCCTATGGTGCATGTGATACCTGCACTGTAATGTGTTGTGGCAATCTCACGAGTGATGATTTGTATTCCTGGCCCTGCCAAGTATGTCAATGTGTGTGTGTCCCTGTGAGAGTGTGGCTGTGTTGATGCTGGCACCTGTTCATGCGGACAGGCATGTGTACTACACCTACCTTATAGCTACCATGTCCCTGTTGCAAATGCCACTCACCATCACATATATGTTTTGAGGGCTCCTCAATGTGTAACCTATGTGGCACATCCAATAACTGCATAGACATGTGATAGCACTGCATAGTCTTCAAGGATTTGATACCCTGTACTGGTAGGTGTGTGACACAAACATGCTTATGTTTTACTCTCCCACCCCTCCCTGACTATTCTTTGCCTCTGTCCGCCTCTCTCACTCCCTCTCTGGTGGATGTGGAGACGTACACCTGCTGTGCTTAGGCAGCAGCATGTGTATTTTAAGTGTTGCTCATGATCAGCTGATGGCCTCTGCACGAATTGCAGCCCTCCTCTAGCTGATTACATGTGGAACAGCTGTGGTAACATTCCCATAACCAATTGCATGGAAACACACTCCAATATCTAGTAACATCATGTTGGTGTTTGACCTTTACATTCACTGTGAGCAGGAACTCGATCCATTGTTTGGCAAACAGCATTGCAGATGGATTGGGGATCTATCTCTAACAACATACACTGTGGAAACAGGGCAACACACAGGAGGGTGATGTGCCTGACCTGACTACAGACTGTAAGTGCTGCTATACTGCATTTGGAGTAATGTTGGTTTAACAGGGTGTGTGTGGATATGGCTGTCCTACATGTTTTAATAGCTGCCATGTCAGTGCTATGTTTATGAGGAAATCCCCATCTGTAGGGTCTTTTGCAGACTGGGCAGTGTGTGGTGCCTTTTGTTTCATGTGTTACCCACAGAGCACCTGTCTGTGAACTGCAGAAGGCAGTGTGAGGATTGCAGTCTGTACATGGTGACAACCATGAGAGTTACTGACTTCATATCCCTTATAAGACATATGTTGCAACAAACCTTGTTACAACAGTAAATGGATGAGGGTATCACAGCAACATGTCAATATTGGCCCTATGTATGTGCCTCCTGCCACAACTCTGTCAACCTTTGTATATATGTCATGCAGTAAGAGGTGCATATGTACTGTACACCATAATTAGTGTCATCATATCTGATAATAAGCCAGTGAGATATCAGACTGCTACACATGTTATGTGTAGTAGGGGTTACAATTTATGACATAACCTGGAC
>NC_056746.1:847314912-847329591 GCF_019279795.1 Protopterus annectens | reverse complement strand
GGAGGGTTCACAGTATGTAGACCTTTATAGTATTACTTTACATTACCTGTGTTTGTCACAGCTGCTTGTGTTGCCATCTGGTTTTCTGTCCTGCTGCTCCACTTCCCAGTTGCCAGCTATCAGGTGACTGTTGCTGAACAGTTTTGTTTGTGTCTGCTTAATTTCAATTTTCTCTGTCTGTGTCTCTGTCTCTCTCTCTCTGTCTGTCTATCTGTCAGTCTGTCTCTCACGTCCTCCTCAGGGTGCAATGAAAGTATTGCATGTGTGGACTGGGAGTACAGCATACATTTGTAGGTATCTGCATATGCCCATGTGATGGCCTCTGCACCAATTGTTAGCCAGCATTTGCTAATTGCATGCAGCCAGTTGTGTACTGATTGCAGTTCTCACTGTGATTTCAGAACAGTGCTATAAAAAGGTATGTGAGATAGGCATAGCCCTTTCAGATTTTAAGGGCAGGGACCATGCTGTTATGCTGTGGACAATGTTCTGTGAGTGTAAAGGTTGGTATCTCTCTCATATTTCCAGCTGTGTTGTAGATTAACATTCCTCCATTCATTTCTCCAGTTTCCTGTACTAACTGTGTATGTACACTGACACCTACAACTACTACTACTACTGTTAATGTGTATGTGTGTGCTTTCCTTTCACTTTTGCTTGCACTTTGTTGCTAAGGCTTCAATATTTGCCCTTTACAGTCACTACTTGTGTGCCTGCTAGGTGTCCTGACTGTAGTGTGCTGCTGTAGCTTTCCTATTTTCCATGTACATTCACACCTTGGAATGCTTGCTATATCTGCTAGGGTGTTACAGCATGCAGTGTGGTCTGGCCATGGTGTGGGCCTTGACATCTATTAGGGTATTTGAGTATGCTGCTGAGCAGGCCCCAGAGACTCTCAGGTTCATCTGTTATCTGCCTCATGGAATGTTACATATCAGTGGGGTACACCCATTAAATTGTCTGGAATGCTGCAGTTGTGACTGTGGGTTAGCATGAGCATATGTATTACTACACTTATTCTGCCATGCAAGTGGTGAATACTTTCAGGACTCCATAGTTACCATTGCATGTGTTGTTACACCTTTCTGCCTACTGTTTGTACATTTCACATGGAGTCTGTGGGGCATCCCTGTAAGTCATTCACTGTTGCTATGTCTAGGCTCTTAACTATTCAAATATGGTGGTGTCAGACCTCTCATGTGTACAAATATTTGAAGGTTGTCCACATTTCTGCCTCATATTTTGGTCAATATCTCATGCACAGCTTTTTCTGGCAAAACACTCTGGGCTCAAGTCAAAATATAGTGACAAACATTCAAGTTTCAGACTTCATACCCTTCCAAACATCCCACAAAATGCAGACCCTGTTACTCTCTGAACTGTCTGCGTTTGTTGTAACATTATTTGTAATGTGTCCCTGGTTTTGGGCATTTGCTCCACATATTTTATTACTTGGTCCGGATGTGTTCCTGTAAGAGGTTGTGGGGTATGGGCAGTTATTATCCTGCTGTGAGTATGTGTGTGGCTTGCAAGGTGCTACAGTGACATTATTACCTACTAGCTACCAACTAGCATGGCTGTTTCTGTTCACACACTACTATTATGGAAATCCACTAGTTTTGACAGTAATTCTAAATGACATGCTTTGTGTACTACACATCCTATATTCCCTTTACATTCATTCCTACTATTACATGATATATTTATTTTAGCACAATGTTCTTGTATAAGAGTCATGGCTTAGTGGTAAGTCATGCAGGCTACTGTTTCCAAGGTCCTGGGTTCGGCACTGCCAGTGGGATTTTATTTTGCTTCTGAACTGACTACAGGACCTGTCAATCAAAGTGACTAAGGCACTTTTAAGCAGTTGTAACCGGGTTAGCGCTGGTTTGCACAGAGCTCACGCATGCGCACTGTCGTTGAGCTCCGCGCACACATGCGCACACCCGCTTACAACCGCTTAAATGTGCTTACTCTTGCGCACACCCGCGCTATTTTCTTTGAAAGAAATGAAAATGGGGAGACAGGAAAGTGGTGAAAAAGGGGTCACAAAGAGGGTAAGACAGTAGGGAAACAAGCTTGGGTTTTGCAGGAGGGATGTAGGTAAGGCCCATAGCTGCCCATTCCTTCATCAGCAACAGCTGTGCATATGTTTGTAATTTGGTCTGACATTTGATACCTTCCACCCCTGAGAGAGGTGTAAGGACAACAGTAATACTTGTTGTACAGCCAATTGTAATTGATAGTTTCCATGTCTGATAGACATATGTGCGGAATGGGCAGCTATGTATGGGGTGTAATTCTTTTGTGGGTACAGAGTGCCCTTTTTTTTTCAGGTGAGAGTGGTATGTCAGGTGAGGGAAGTCGGTATAGCTGGGGAGGTAGGTTGGGTAAGTCAACAGACAAGACAAACAAGACGCATACAGGGGCGGTGTATGACATGTGTGGGGGGGGTTACACAATTGACGGGGATGGAGGTTTGGATATCCAGAGCCCATGAGCCCACAGATGGCAACAGTGGAACTGATATCCCCACCCATGGGCAGTTGCCACTGTTCCTTCACTGCCCAGGATGGGGCTGTGCTGGGGGCTGTGTAGGCCGGGCAACAAGCATGCCTGTAAGTTGTGCCACCTGTGCCTCAAGCTGGCATAGGGGCTCAAGAACAGAGTCCCAGATCTCCCTACGCATCACAGTCTGGACGCTACGGAGTGTGAGTGGTGGCTCTCCTCCGGCCACGCTTTCAGAGGGGGGACGAGCCCCATCCCCTGCAGCGCTTCCACCTGCAGGTGGCAGAGGGCCACCGGAGGAGGGTCCAGACTGGGCACTATTGCCAGGTGCACTCGCCAGCTGAGGTGGGAGAGGTGGGTCCGCTGGAACCCGCCTTCCCTGTCATCCTATGTTTTGCATTATGTCATGACAGTTTGGGTTAGTAACATACAATACCATTCGCAATTAGTTGTAGCAGCATGCATTAGTATTCCCATTAACCAAACACCCAGATATTCACACCATTGAACAGAGAGCATAACACATGCATAATTTGAACAGCAATACACAGTCCAACAACATGCAGGGTTGATTGATGGCAACAGGCCATCAGGCTTGGATGTATGAACAGGGCAGATGCATCAACGGACATGCAAATATTTAGGACCCATCAGGACAAATGTCCAGGGGTGTTAATTGTGATTGCACATACCATTTTCACGTGGAATGGATTATATGTGGTTATAGGGTGGGGTGAAGAAAATATTATTAACACCTTTGAATACTAATACATATGCTGTACATTTCTAATAGCTACAGATATATACACACTACTGTTCTAACTACAGTTTCCTATATGATAACTACTTCACTTTGGTGATAGGACTGTTACTGCTACATCAATATACATTTTATTGTTATTCATACACGTTCATATCTGGCTTTGTTCAGCTACATCATCCTGCTACATTTGCTTTATATAGCTACAGACAACTGTGGATGTTTGATATTTCAGACAATCATACTATCTGCATATTGCAGACTGAGAGCAACATATCCAGATTTTGGGATACACATTCCAGCTGCAGCAACACTTTGGACACATTTCACGGTTTGGTTCTACTTGTCACATTCATTTCATTCTGTACTGACTGCAGTATACTTTATATAGGGGTTATTACTACTTTATTGGTGGATTCATAACTCTTTCTCACACCCTCTCACTTGTTTTCATTTTACTAGTCAGGATGGTACTTACTTCTAGGCTTTATTGACATGTTTTACCTGTAGTTATTGCAATCCTTTCCAGCAGTCTCACTTCTGTCATGTTTCAGTATTTCAACAGGGATATATTTCACACATGTGAGTTGCTCATCTTCTGCAGCTGTACTTTTCAGCCTGCTGCAGGTTGTGCACTATGATATTATAGGTGGGGAATCTTTATTTCAGAATTTATTTCAGACATTTTCATTTTTCTGTTTGGATTTCAGACTGCAACACACTTTTGTAATCAAGCAATACTTGCAAACACTTTTACACTGTTACTTGCACATTTTATTACTTAGTGACTACACTGCACTCTTTTGCTAACTGTCATACTTTTATATTTCTTTACAGTTACTGGGAGTGGATTACTGACCTGCCTGGTGGCGCATCCGCACCAGCCTATCGTCATAGGCTCGTCGGTTCACAGAACGGACACCTGCAGCTGTAATATCAATGAAGTAATATTGGAATACACATCTCCATAATATCAGCTAATTTAATTTCTTACATACATAATTAAATGTAACTTACTCAGTAGTGGGGCGTTGGGCATTTGCCGGGCCTCCTGATTCCAAAGGTTCAATTGGGCCTGCTTGCGTCTCTTCAGGTCCGCGTGGTGGTGATGGACCTGCTCACCAGTCCTTGGAATCCCTGTGGCACTGGTAAGATCATGAGCCAACCGGTCCCATGCCTCAGCCCTATATGCTCCCCACAGGACCTGGCCCTGCATGAGTTGGGCCTCATGATTGTGGACTAGGAGCCAGACCATGTATCTGGACTCCTCAATGCCCCACCTCTGTGCTCGAAAGCAACTACCCTCACCTACACCTGACATTCTGGCTGCAAGTCAGTTCTACAATCGTTTATGCTGTGTATTCCTGTCTATGGGGCTTATATATGCCATTTTTCCCGCAATTATCTGTGATTGGCCATTTTGGAATTGTATCCACTTCACAAAACCTGCTTTGCCATGCTCCACTTTCTATTCATTCCTATATATTTGCTATTACTGCATTTCTGAGTACAGCTGTCATAGCTTAGTGGTTCAGTAACTTGACTATGGTGCATGGTATCCTGGGTTCGAACCTGGCCACTGCTTTTTATATTTTATGACTGTCTAGACAGGCTAGGGGTGTGTCTGTGTAAAGGCAGTTTTGTTACAGCTTGCTCAATGTTGCCCGCCGGTTAGCTTGTTAGTGCGGTGTGCAGCTCCGCGCAAACGGGGTGCGCTGGCTTACGCCTCATTTGGCTGTCAGCATGCATAGTACGCTCAGCTCAGCAAGGGGCACACAGTTTGAGCATGTGAAACCACTGCTCAGCTACGGGCACTCATTTTGCACCTATTAAACCACTGCTCACCCAGGGGCAGATGCACTCACCTTGTTAAACTGTAGCTCAGCTATAGGCACATCTGGCATTTTTTTATTGTTTTGTTACCTCACATTTCTTCAAAATAAATGGACTGTTTCATTACATTTTACATAAAATGTGATTTTATATGTGTACATGTTTGTCAGGGACTTGTTTCGTGCTTATTTTGCTAAAAATAAAAGTTGGTGGTGTGGGGGTTCGAACCATGAATGCCTGCTCTTCAGCTGACATCTCTACCGCTACGCTATTGCTTCTTGGCTTACTTTGCATATTTAATTCTTATATGCTTTCCCACTGACTGCTAACTGTAGCTGCACTACGGGCACGCCCGCGCAAACGAGCGCACTCACGGTTAAACATCTTTACAATTTAAAAAAAATATATAACATGTTCATTTATATATTTTCTGTTCATAGTCTGTGGGGGCATGTGTTGTGTTGTGTTTATTCACATTTCCGTGGACTCTGTCGTGGGTATTTACTTTGGGCACTTTTACTCTTCTGGGGGCATGTCCGCTTGCAGGGCTCAGCCTACGGACACGCCCCCTACTGTCTTACACGGACCGTGTTAGACTTAGGTGTGATTCAGCATGCTCTCATGAATATGCAGAGCATGCTGACATCACTCCATTTAACTGCAGCCTCCGTGTAAGAGTTATAACTCTTACACGGAGGCTTCGTGATTCCTGCCCATAATCTTTCACCATTCTTATAAAGTTTTTTATTTTTTTATCCTGCATTTGCAACCAGTGTAACTTTAAAAACAGTATTATGCTGTGAAGTAATTATGCTCGCTTCACATCATTTTCCTATCATAATTTATGTTTCTATGTCAAATATTACAGTGTTTTAAGTAAAGTCTTTTATATTATGTCTCTTTCATTAATTCAATAAACATTTCACTATTTGTAAATCTAATTAAAAAAAATGCCTTTCTTTGATTAAATAAAGTGGATAACCCATTACAAATAGCTCATTTTAGCCTTTGACCCACGTGCTTACATCACATCTGGGATGTTTAGTTTCATTTTGAGTTGTTTACAGATTCAAAGGGGGATTTTAAGGTTCTAAATAGATTAGAAATTGAAAATTTCATCCAGATAACAAGAAAATAAGTGATACAGCTCACAACTTTGGTAGAAAATTAAGAAACAAGTAAGTGAAGATTTTAGAAACAGATTTGAGAGTGGCACGAGCTTTTGAAGTGTTTAACAGTTTTGGAACACAAACCACAAATGAGGCTGCACTGGTAAATCCCAAAACAACACGATTACAAAATCATCTGTTCAGCAAAGGACATAGAAAAACAATGTCTAATCTTCTCACCAATAAATAAAATGAAATAAGTGCTTTAGTTTCTTTACAACAAGAAACTTCATCTGATAAAAAGTTAAAAATTCATCTATTTTAAATAGAGTATTTTACTTCCTGCCCTGTAAAACAGCTGATGTCATGCCCCCAAAATCTGCCAATCAAAATAATAGAAGACACAAAACAGGTCCCATTCACAAAATAAAAGGCCGTTCGTCTATTGAATCTTTAAAAATATCCATGACATCATATTAATAACAGCTTTAAATAAAAATAAAATTGCTTATTACCTATTCAATGCTTTTAATTTTAGAATATTTGAAATGGAAACTAGCCCCAGCCAGGATGTTGCATTCAAACGTAACTGCCACACCAACTCATGTTACTCAAGGACTTGGTTTCCAAAACATATTTACAAGAAGAACAAAAAACACATTTTTTTATAAAACCTTCCTCATGCAAAACTTTTTTCTGCTCAAAAATATCCTTTAGGTTTCTTAGTTTCCTACAGACAATAATATGTTTCTCCCCCATGGAATTCCTAATATGCTTCTCATTTTTCAAGATTTCTCAGTTCTTTGCCAAGATATTCTTAATTATACTACTACTGTCACAGAAAGTGGTGATAAAAACACTTTTGTAGTTTATGTTAAAATCAATATTATTAGAATTAAAACAATCCATGCAATAAAGAAACAATATTATCATTAACTGTGTGAAGATTAACTGATATAGTGAAAGCATGGTATATTGTGCTTTATATGCTTTATGTTCCCTGTGTTCTGCCTTTTATATCAGAAAAACTGATAGGAAATTAAGAAGCCGAATATATGAATACATTAGGAACATTAACCAGAAGAAGAAGAATACTAATGCTTTAGCTAGACATTGTCTGGAATAATCAGGGTATTTGTTCAGGTTTATTGTATTGGAAGCCTTAGGTATGAAAGAAGTAAGGGGGTGTGGTCATTACGCCCTTCTCATATGGGAGGATGTTGACGTCTGTGTATTGACTGAGACATGGTTTAAAAGAATGTAGAGCATTCTGGCTGTGCAGGGCTATAATGCCTTCCATGTGTTTAGACCAGCTACTGTCCAGGAGGTGAAAAAAGGTTGAGATGTATCAATCTATATACATAACAGACTCACTTCAAGGCTGGTAAAGCATCATGATGCACTAGAGCGCCTTCATGTTCAAAAAATGATCATAAAGGTCACCTACCATTTATAAATAGTTATAGAACTCTCTCTCTCTGACACAAGAAAGCCACAAACCTATCTATAGGAACTAGAATTTCTCAGTGTTAAACCCAATACCATTCCCTAGGTGATCTAAACTATCCAGCTATAGACTGGAAACCTACACCACCACTAGTGCACAAGGCACAAACACAGTGATTCCTGTATTTTGTCAATATAAATGCCCTGGAACAATTAGTCAGAGTATCCAACAGGGGGAGTAACATCTTGGATCTTGCCTTTACCCATAAGGGAGCATCTCGCACCATCCATTGTGCATCTTCATCACTTGTTAGGTCTGACCATGACTCAGTCTCCTTCAAAATAAAATTTAAATCAGAGATCTTTTCCACCCAAGGTACCTTTAGAAATATTCCTAAATGACACAGTGTCAAGCTTTAAATACACACCTAACCTAATTAACTGCACTGAACATGCATAAATGCACCCCCACACTATAACAGCATGTAAACAGCTATACCTCACAGGAGTAAGTGCAGGGCAAACATCAGACCCACATGGTGGAACCATAACATCAACAAGCTTTATAATAAAAGGAAAAGAATTTTGACCAAAAGTAAAAATAGTAATTCTCAGAGTGTTAGAGCTCTTGTCACTGAAATAAACAAACTACTCAGGAATTTAATAAAATCTACCAAAGCCAAGTTTGAGGCTAAACCAATTACTCATGCTAAGACAATCATAAGGCATTTTTCAGTTATGTTTGTAATCTCAAAAGCACAATGCAGCAATGTGCTGAGCTGCTTGTAAATGATGGAACATACACTGAGGATAAACATATATTGTATCTACTGGCGTATACATTTAGCTGTAACGTTAACCCTTACTCCCCTCCATCTGTCCCTCAAAATACACCTGAAACTGTCTCACCACCAGCTATCAAACAAGACCAAGTCCTAAAAGTGCTATCAAAAGCTAAAAGTACTGCACTGATGGATCTTGACAATGCATGCGGATCTATTTTAAATTACATGAAGTTCGATTTAGCCACACCTAACAATATTGTTCAGTCTCACCCTCCATACAGCTTTTGTACAAAGTGAATGGAGAAGAGCTATGTCATTCTCTTGCATAAGGGAGGATCTTCCGTAGAACCAGCCAATTACAGATCCATAAGTCTGACCAGCCTCATATGCAAATCCATGGAAAGATTTATCATGGAACTAATCCATCATGACATAGGTAACCTCCAAACACTGGACCCATCTCAGTCTGGTTTCATCATGAGCAGGTCATGTTTACTCAGTCTGATGGATTTTTTTTTTTGAAAAGGTCACCAAAACAATGGATGAAGGCAAAATAGTACACAATGCATACTTCATCCTGGCCAAAGCTTTTGACACAATTCCTCACTTAGGCACAGGAGAAAAGCTAAACAAACTGGGAATAAACCCCTATATCATAGGTTCATAGGTAGGTACTAGGCTATCGGCCCAAGGGCCTACACAAGCCTAGCCAACAAGGTTCCCTTGCTTACGCCACCCAAGAAAGTTATTTTCCGGTGCCACTGTCGAACAGAGACACAGAACTGATCCCTGGGGTGTATTTCCTATTTCCCATCCACTCATCAAGATTTTTCTTGAAGAGTGCTAATGAAGAACTTTGCTTGACATAGATGGGTAGCCTGTTCCAGAGTATGAGAAGTCTCTGGGATAGGAATCTATCCCTCCAGCATGTCCTGTTTATTGTGGTGGCAAGGTTTAGGTCCCTAGACCATGTAGCTCAGAGGGATTGGGATTTCCTTAGGTGTAGTATGTCCAACAGCTCTGGGTTTGACATAGCTTTATATGTTAGGCAGAGATCACCTCTGAGTTGGCAATATGCTACGGAGTAAAGCTGGAGTTTTTTGAGACAGTCAGTGTAGGGCATTTGTTTGAGTCCAGTATTCCTCTTTGTGAGGTACTTCTGTGGCCTTTCCAGCTGCTGCAGATGTCTTGTGAGGTACATTCCAAAAGGGGCGTTGTACTCTATAGTGGCTCTAATGAGTGTCAAGCAGAGGGGAATGATGACCTCTTTTTTCCTGGATGAGAACCCTTTTATGATGAGGTGTGCCACGTAGAAGGACTTCCTGACTACTGTGGTGATGTGACTATCAAAGGAGAGACTACTGTCCACCTGGGTCCCAAGGTCTCTTATCACGCATTTGGTATTAAGTAGATTACTGCCTATATGGTAGTTCATGGGTACAGAGTTTTTACCAAAGGGGATGACACTGCACTTTTTGGCACTGAGCTTGAGGCCATGGCTCTGACACCAGACATCTGTCTCAGAGAGGCCCTTCTGTAGGATGTTCACATCATTTGGGGACTTGACTATGGCTCCTAGTTTGCAGTCATCTGCGAACTTCATTAGCCAGAGGCCTTCTGTGTTAGCCTGTACTTCAGAGAAGTAGATACCCAAACAGGAGCGGTCCCAGGACGGAACCCTGTGGTACTCCACTTGTCACTGGTTTGAAGTCAGATTTGGAGTCTGCAACTTTTACAGTGTGGGTTCTGTCAGTGAGCCAGTTGGCAACCCATCTTGTGATGTAGGGATTTATGCTTAGTTTATTGAGTTTAGCTATAATTCCAGAATGGGGGATGGTGTCGAAAGCCTTGGCGAGGTCAAGATAGGCTGTGTGAACCACCTTATCCTCATCTACGGCTTTGGTGACTGCCTCAAAGAAGTCGATCAGGTTCAGGAGGCATGATCTGCCTTTCACAAACCCGAACTGGGTGGGATCCAGAGTTTGGAGGTTACCAATGTCTTTGTTTATGAGTTCCATGATGATACGTTCCATGGCTTTGCAGACCAGGCTTGTCAGGCTAATAGGTCTATAGTTCCCAGGATCAGTGGTGGCTCCCCCTTTGTGGAGTGGGATAACTGTTGCTGTGCACCATTCAGTGGGCACAAAGCCTGATGCGAGGCTATTATTGAACATGGTGCTTAAGTGGGGAGCCAGTTCATTCTGAAGTTCATGTAAAATGCAGCCTGGGATGTTGTCCGGTCCCATGGATGCTGTGTTTTTGGATTTAGAGTGTGCAGCTTTCACCTGCGTAGTTGTGATTACAGGGACTCTGTATTCTTCCTGTATAGATATGGGCCCTTTAGGGGGTGACGGGGGGGGGGGGTAAAGTTAGCACTGAACCTGTCTGCCAGGATGATGGCAATATCAGTTGGTTCTGTAATTTTCGTGCCTTTGTGCTGTAACTCAGAGCAGATCTGGGTGGTGCCATTGAGAATCTTGACATAGCTATAGAATGCTTTGTGGTTGTTCTTGGAATTAGTGGCGATTTTATTTTCGTAGCTAGCTATGGAGGATCTTATAAGGGATCTCAGCTTCTTACTGAGACTGACCAGGGAGCTCCTCCACTCATGGGATTTTACTCTCTTTTGCAACAGTTTCTTCCTTCTGTTGTACAGTTTGTTTATGGCAGGGGACCACCAGATTGGCTTCCTTTTTTGGAGGATAGCGTCTTGGTTCTGTTTGGGATAGCACGATCCATGCACTCATGCAAGTGCTTATAGAGTGCATTTGTGTAGGATTCAGCAGTTGTAACTGTATTGTCCATCTGCATGGGTGTCATGAAGTTCACTACTTCTATCTTAAGAAGCATGAAGTTGGCTTTGGAAAAATTGTTTACTGTGGTTTCCTTAATGTGGGGTGGGGGTGGGATGTGGAAATCAAGGGTGATTAGCTTATGGTCAGATCGGACCAACGAGGAGTTGACTTCAGGTGTAGAACACGAGTCGCTCATGTTGGTAATGACTAGGTCTAGGATATTGTTGCCCCTGGTGTGGGTGTGGATAAGTTGATCTGGGGCATTGGAGTTTATGAATTCCAGAAAGCGTTGCGCTAAGGAGTTGGTACATGAGTAGTTTTCCCAGTTAATGGTGGGGTAGTTGAAGTCGCCCATTATTAGGGTGTTTGGATGAACCCTAATATTTTCCAGTACATCAGGAAAAGAGGAGTGGGAATCCTGGGGCATGGCGGGGGATCCGTAGCAAGCTACAATTTGGATTGTAGTTTTGCCAAGAGTTAGTTGCACTTGGATAACCTCGGATGCATTATGCTGAGCAACTAGCCTGGAGGTGTGGATATCCTTAATGAATATGGGCACCCCCCACCTTTGGTGTTTCGGTCCAGGTTACATGGCCGAAAAGTGTGGTATGAGTTATAGTCTGGTGGTGCAGGAGTGCTCTCTGGAGCCTTTAACCAGGTCTCAGTCATTGCACAGATATCGATGTTCTCCATTTTAAGGAGTTTCTCGAGTGAGTGCATTTTGAAATTTAGACTTCTAGCATTGAGTAGCATTACCCTCAGTTTTTGCTTGCCTGTTCCTGTTATGGTGGTGAATTTGTTACTTGAACCCTACCTAAAAAAGGCACTATAGGGGCAGCAAGAGCATTAGCCAGTATCCAGAATCCCAGGGCGACAGGTGCAGGCCATCTGTGGCAAAGCATTGTGGTCTGTCGACCATGTCATCCCAAGCAGACAGATACTGGATCCTCAAATTATGGCCTATTTGGCATATCGCACACTGGATTGCAACTGGCTCACAGATAGGAAGTCAAAATAGGGGAAGTTACCTCCACAAAAAAACAGCCATGAGTGGAGTCTCTCAGGGTTCTGTGCTGCAACATTTCCTGTTTTGCATTTACTTTTCTGAAGTAAAAGCAAATACTAAAGGGCTCTGACAGACTAAGTCTGCAGATGACTGCAAGCTAGTAGCAGTCATTGAGTCCTCAAACGACTTTGCTATCCTGCATGAAATTTTGTCCCAAATAAATAACCAGTGCCAAAAATCATGGACTGAAACTAAATGCAAAAAATGCACTAGTGTATCCTTTGGGAAGTTATCTATCCCAAGGAACTACCACTTTAACAATACATCCCTGACAGTTGACCCAGTTGTTCGGGATTTAGGAACTTATGAGGGCAGTGACCCAACTTGTGACCAACATGTGTCCATTGTTGTATGAAAGTCATTCAATACTGCACAGTTTATCAACAAAGGTATTGCATCTAGATCTTTGTTCCCCTTTTCTTAGAGCTCTTTAGGCCAGTCACTGAATATAATGGCCCCTTTGGGACGTATCTGTCCAGACATATGCAACAATTGGAATACCCACAGAGATAGCTTACTGAAAGAATATAAGGCCTAAACAGCATGTCTTATATGGATTAACTCTAAGCTTTGTCACTATACTCGGTATCCTACAGACTGCTAAGGAATGTATGGATCCAGGAATGTATGGATCAAGCAATCCCTAATAAAATCAAGACCCTTTCCACCAAAGGCAGGTGCCCGGTCTGGTGGACCCCAGCCATAAACAAACTCTATAACAAGAGGAGAAAGCTACTACATGACAGAGCAAAATCCCTAAAAGGGAAGGCATCTCTGATCAATACTAGCAAAAAACTACGATCACTCATAAAATCATCCAAGGCCAACTTTGAGAGAAAAATCGCTAATGACACAAAAGACAATCATAAGGCCTTCTTTAGCTATGTTAGAAACCTGGGTGGAAACTCCCAGATATGCTCAGAATTAGTCCAAAATGATAAAAAAATCACTGAACCCACAGACATTGCCAACATACTGGCAGACAGGTTCAGTGCAAATTTCTCCTTCCCTCCCCAAAGGAGAAATATCTATCCCACCAGAGTCTAGCCTCCCAAACATCTCAGATGCCCAGGTGAGAGCTGCTCTCTCTAAAGCAAAAACACAGCATCAATGGGACGGACGGTGTCCCCGGCTGTGTGCTACGAACTCAATGAGGAATTAAACCCACACATAAGGCTGCTGTTTAATCTTAGCCTTACTACAGGATACGTGCCCAAAGAATGGCGTCGGCAACTGTGGTCCCACTCCACAAAGGCAGTGCTTCTACGGACCCTGAAATTACCACCCCATAAGCTTGACAAGCCTTGTCTGCAAAGCTATGGAGAGGATCATAATGGAACTCATAAATAAAGACATTGGGGACCTACAGACACTGGATCCTACCCAATTTGGCTTTGTCAAGGGCAGATCCTGCCTCTTGAACTTGGTTGACTTTTGAAACAGTCACTAAGGCCATTGATGAGGGTAAGGCAGTTCACACAGCCTACCTTGACCTAGCAAAGCGTTGACACAATACCCCACTCGGGCATCATAGAAAAGCTCACCAGCTTAGATGTAAACCCATATGTCACAAGATGGGTTGCAAACTGGCTCAAGGACAGAACACACAGGGTTAGAGTTGCTGGTGCCATATCAGACTCTAAGCCGGTCACGAGCGGTGTCCCACAGGGCTCAGTCCTGGGCCCCCTCTTGTTCAGCATTTATTTTTCTGAAGTGCAGGCAAACATAGGGGGATTGTGGCTGACAAGATTTGCAGATGACTGCAAACTGGGCACCATAATTGACACTCCATCAGACACAGACATCCTCCAGAGAGGTCTCATAGAAATGGATAACTGGTGCCAGAGCCATGGCCTTAAGCTAAATGCCAAAAAATGTATAGTCATACCCTTTGGGAAAAACAAGGTAACTCCTCATTACCACATAGGTGGTAATCCATTAAACACGGAAGAAGTTATCAGGGACCTGGGGACCCAAGTTGACAGTAACCTCTCTTTTGACACTCACATTGCCAAAGTGGTTAGGAAGACCTTCTACATTGCCCACCTGATCATGAAGGGATTCACATCCAGATCAGGAGAGGTCATTGTACCCCTGTACTCTTCACTTATCAGACCAATGATTGAGTACAACGCCCCATTCGGAATGTACCTTACCCGACACCTGCAGCAGTTGGAAAGACCCCAAAAGTTCCTCACCAAAAGGATAAAGGGGCTCAAACATATGTCATACAATGCCCGACTGAAGAAACTCCAGCTCTATTCAGTCGCATACCGTCTGCTCAGAGGTGATCTGTGCCTGACATACAAGGCCATGTCCAACCTGGAATTAATGGACATGCTCCACCTCAAAAAATCCAAATCCACCAGAGCCATGA
>NC_056746.1:847284912-847307412 GCF_019279795.1 Protopterus annectens | reverse complement strand
CTGAAACATACCTCTCAGCCTCTTAGAGCATGAAGTCTGGACAAAAATGGGACAAAGGGCCAAAAATAGGGACACTTTTTAAATATTGCCCTTAGAAACTTAGAAAGCTGATAGAATAGGTTTTGCATTAGCATGAATTTTCTGAAGGGTATGAAGTCTGAAACGCAAATGTCTGTCATTATTTTCTAACTCCAGTCTTTAATGATTTGCCACTAATTTTTCAGAAAAAACACAATTTTATAAAAAATGGACCAAAAATATGAGGCAAAAATCTGCACAATTGAGAGGTATGCCTGAAGACTGTTAAAACATGTAGTGATATAGCTGTTAAAATGTTTAATTCAAAGAGTCTTTCACATGCTGGCCTGACCAAAGGATTAAATATCTGTGTTGCATAACTTGAAGTTCAGTCTAGCAGGGACCTACACTTATGCAACCCAATACATCTGATGATCTCAAAATGCAAGCTGGACTGCCAAACCTGAAGATGGAGTTGGAGATACAATGCTTACACACTGAAGCAGTTGTTTGAGTGAACAGCCTGAAGCACAGGACAGAAGCAGAGACAACAGAAAGAAAAGCAGCACCAGATCAAAAAGGAGATGCTTGAACTTTATCAGAAGAATGTGAGCAGCGAGAATGAAAACCCAGCCCTGGGTGCCAGGATCAATACTAGGCTGTGTCCTTAACACAAAGGGGATAAGGAAGCATGAACTCAGGATATGAGCATCTTGTTAACAGTCAGGCATGTACCGTGACAGAAGAGGTGAGCAGAATGGGTGACCTCTATCTAGCCAGCAAGGCTCAACTGCAGAAGAGGGATTTGCCTAGCACTATACATGAGTATAAGGTAACCCATGTGGCAGACTAAATCATTGCAGTAAACCAACTGACTTTAGTACATGCCAAGATCTTGACATTTAATGTTTTTGGTGGAACCTAGTGGGGCATTTACTGTCTAAATGTTCACAGTAACTGTATGTGCAATGAAAGCCAAATGAGGGAGCTAGCAGTGGTTTCCAGACTATCCCAAGGACATCTACCCTATCCTGATGTGGAGAAACTAAACCATTAGTAATAGGAATACTGCCAAAGGGACATAACTATTCTTAAACATGCACTTGTTAAAATGAGCAATACCTGTCATGACATTCCACTCTGTTTGTGGCCACATTTGTAATTAACTAGAACTAAAGAACATACCACTGCCTAGTCCCTAGAAAATTAAACTGGTTAGAGTTACCACATCACCTAGCTCTGTCTCTCTGCTAACTACAACACTCTTGCTTCTCTATAAGCCAGGCAATTGTCCAGTCATTAACAACTTAATACAACATCACTTCCCCAGTGGAGTTGTATGCTCTAGAAGAGAATCACTAATCACTATAACCAAATCATCTAATACTGCATGTGACTTTCTATATACAAAACGTGTAGCTATAGTATGGAGCCATATCCCACGTCCACTGAAATCCATTCAGAATGCAAACTCATTTAAAACACAACTAAAAGTCTGCCTATCAAGGCAATGCATTTCTCATATGTATATATATATATATATATATATATATATATATATATATATATATATATATATATATATATATATTTATATATATGTATATATATATATATATATATATATCCATGATCAAAGCTACTGTTACCTTCAGTTGCTATATCATCAAACAAGTTCTGTTACTTCAGAATCCTATGCCCCACAACTTGTAATCAACACCTGAACAGTTTTATTAACATCTCCCAGCCATATATTTTTTGTTCACTGCTCACCTCTATACTTCCAGTATAACACCACCTCTTAACTACAATATTAAATTTTTTGTCCTACCCAGTTCCTTCCCTCACCCCTATTTCTTTGAACTCCTAAACATTAATCACATGATGTACTATCTACTGATGGGTTCCCTTCAGAATCTCGAATTACTGAAATCCTGAATTTCAGTAGCCCAAGACCAGAAAGGCAAAAGTGCTAAATACAAAAACCCCAGAAACAAGAAATTCAAAATCCCGAAGTTCGAAGATTTTGAATTAACAGTTCTGGTATTGCTGTGTGTGAGTGGATGGTTGGAGATGTAAGTAAGTACTTGTGTTTTACGAGTTTTGGGTAGTGGCTTTAGTGTGTGTCAGTGTGTTTTGCTAGTGTGATGTGTGTGTGCGAGGGGAATGTAGCTTGTGCAGTGGTGTTTTTGTGTGTTTGTCTGTGTAGTGCGACCTCAGAGTTAGTATATTTAAGTAGGGGGGTGTGATGAGTGCAGCCCCCCACATGAGGGGTGCAGGGGGGGCTTGCCCCTCTGCTTGTATGTCTGGTAGGTGTTCTTATTTGTGCATGTGTAGGGAGGTGTATGTTTGTGTCTGTGTGTGCAGTATGTTTTGTACAGAAGTCGTGATTTTAAATTTCTCGCTTCTGGGGTTTCGGCTTTATGGATTTTCTGCTTCATGGTCTTAAGATACTGAAATTCCGAGATTTCAGTATTTCGAGATTCTGAAGTGAATCCCTACTACTACATAAATATCTTTTATACTGTAAGTCTGCCTGTATTCCAGTCCCATAAATTAAGGTAGCAAGCCACTCATAAAGGTGTTCACTGTTACCTGTTGTGGGTGGTACTGGATATGCCTTGGAGCTGTGGCTGATGATCCCCATCCACAGACCCAAGACTCTGACAGCGACGACATTTAACACTGCACTGTCATAGACGCGTAACAATGTCTAAAGTGAGTTTGGATTGCTATATGCCCGCTTACTCTGACTGGATACATCAGGTGGTGTGCTGCAGTACATTTTAGAGACCTGCAGTAAGATATTTATGTTGTGTACCATACTGCATTACATGGTGCTATGAAAACCGTTACAGGAAGAGACTGTAGCACTGCTAACATAACTGTTGCTGCAGCAAAAGGGAATATGGGTGAGGAGTTTTTAGCAAAATCGTCAGCTGTGGGCCTTCATGCAAGACAGAGGTGGGCACAATAAGCCATGTCATTGACAAAAAAGCAACATCTAAACTGCAACTATAAACCATCAACTTTATCAACCCCTCCCTTTTTCCCATTACAAGGGTCAGGGTTTTACATCTACTGTCACTACTTTTCTCGATTCAGTGCCGATCTCCTACCTTCTTCATATGTCATGACTGACTGTCATAGGTCATCTCTGACACAATGCATCCATCTCTTGGTTAGATGTAATTATTTCCTCTTACCTTCCTCCTGCTTCTGCCAAATCTTCACCAAATTGTCTTCTGCTTTACTGCATATGTAACCAAATCTCTGCAATCTGCTCTCCTTTGCCTTTTCTGCAACTGGAGATACTTTGTCTTTTGCTCTGAGTTCTTCATTTCTTCATCTTCCCCACAGTATGTATTCTACCACCTGTTTGAGGCTCTTCATCTCCATCACCTGAAGTTTCCTTGGCTATTCTGACTTTATTGGCCAGGTTACTGTGCCAAAAAGAAGGAGGACCAGTTGCACCAGTTTTGAACACCTTACTTTTTAGCTTCTTTGCATTCTTCTGCCCACACTACCCTTGACACTCATTACCAGTTGACTGCAGCTCCTTTGATTCTAGCTTTGTCCTCCTCATTCAGACTATCTTCACCTCAACCATTCATACCAGATACCTGAAGCTGTAAACCATTTCCAGTTTTTACCCTTTCTAGCTCAATTTACAGCTTCTTCTGCTTCCCCCATTTATTGCCATGACAAGTGTCTTGCCAATAATCATTTTCATCATATGTGCCTTCAATTTTTCATCCCACTCCCCTGTTATTTGCTACTGTTCCTGTTCTCAGTCTCCTTGAAGTGACACATCATCTGCATACAGCAGCAGCTTTATTGATCAGTCTATTCTGTCCTATTAGTTTTTATTTATTTTTTTATTTATTACATTTGTTTACCAGGTGAAAACTGCGGTGGTGGTGCTGTGGTAGCGTTGTCGCCTCACAGCAAGATGTTGTGCTGTTCGATTCTCAGCTAGAGCGTCTTCTGTGTGGAGACATGCGTGAATGGGCGTACCTTCGTTAAAGGTTGTGCATCAGGGCTGGCAAACCCGGCACATAAAAAATCTACTGCCAGTCATTAGCGGACCGGAGTTCCGCTGTGGCGACCCCTAACCAGGAAAAGCCAAAAGACACGAACAAACATTTGTTTACCAGGTAGTGTCCAAATGGGCCAGGGGCCTGTTTTCAGTGGAGACCCGGGGAGAAAAGCTCCACAATATTACAAAAAACAATATTACAAAGTATATTTAGAGAATGCAGTCCAGGCAATGGTACAGAACAATACATGCAATAATACAAAAAGCATCAGAACAATACAGGTACTGCATGAATTACCATACTGAGAAGCAAATGCATCTTATAAGTATAGGAGTTTTCTGAGAACAGTAATAGTTGTGGGTTATCATTATCCTGGTGACTGGCAGGAGCACAGCCAGTGGTTAGTCAGGTGTTCCTTTAGGAGTGATTTGAACTGGTTGTGGTTGTGGTTTTTTGCTATTGTCTCTGGTAGGTTGTTCCAGATTTTTGCTATTATGTGTGAACAGAGGGAATTGCCATGACAGTTATGGGAGTTGGAAACCTTGAGTAAAAGTTTTTGTTGCTAGGTTGAACTATGTGGGAGATTACTGGGCAGTGGTTGGGGTGATAGATTATTTTGTGGGTTAAGGTTAGCTGATTAAGTGATAACAGATTGAGTAGTTCTAGTCAGTTTAGCTGTGAGAGAGCTGAAGAGTGGTGGGATCTGTGTGGATGATTAGTAGCATATTTAGCAATCTTATTGTAGCATGCTTCAGGTTTTTGAGGTCTGATTTTCATAGATATGCGAATGTAAGTGAACCATACAGGAGGGTGGATAGCAGGTGAGTGTGAGCAGTGGCTAACCTGGCACTGGGAGTTAGGTATGACTTGTCCCTGTATAGGGTACCTAGTTTGATGTGCACCTTTTTGATAGTTTGTGCAATGTGTAGATCAAATTTGAGGTTATCATCTATGGTAGGTTGCATTTGTGGCGGTGACGGAGAGAGGGGGAAGGGAAGATTTTGGTTTTCTGTAGCTAAAAACTATGATTTTGGTTTTGTTGGGATTTAAAATGAGTTAGTGCTGACAGAGGTATGTTTTGATGTCTAGAAAAGATGGCTGCATTTTTTGTTGGAGTTCATGAGGTGAGGAGGCAGAGCAGATAAGGGTAGCATCATCGGCATACTGCACTAACTAAGCTAGTTTGGTTGCAGGATTAAAGATGTTTGTGAATATGATAAAGAGAAGAGGACCAAGAATAGAACCTTGAGGTACCCCAATAGAGATGGGGAGTAGGAGGGAAAGAGAGTTTTCCCATTTTGTGGCCTGTTGATGATTGGAAAGATAGCTAAGGAACCAAGTTAGGGTTGAAGGACTGAGGCCATAGGATGATAGTTTATTAAGAAGTAGCTGGTGGGATACAGTGTCAAAAGCTTTAGACATATTGAGAAAGATGGAAGACCCAAGTTGGCCTTCATTCATGAGGTGGTGGATGGAGTTAGTGAAAGTAAGGAAGGCAATGCTGGCACTATGTTTGCGTCTAAAGCCATGCTGAGTATTGAAGAGGAGGTTATTGTTTTGTAAGTAGTTAATGAGTTAGTTTTGGATATATTTTTCTAGGATTTTTGCAAGGGGGGGAAGGATGGCTATGGGGCGATAGTTAGTTCTTTGGAGGGACCACCTTTCTGGAAGGGTATAATATGAGATGTTTTCCAAAGCAGTGGAACATATTGGTCTTTAATACAGTGATTAATCAGGATTGAAATAGAGTAAGCTATAGATAGGGTGGCAAGTTTCAGGAATTCATTTGGGAGTTTGTCAGCAGCTATGCAGGAAGGTTAACGTTTGGTTAAAAGGGACTATAGTTTGGATAGGTGAGAAGGAGAAAGGGTTGTTAACATGTGAGGCACGGGTGGAGACAACTAGTGGTTGGGAGATTTGGTTGTTAAATAGTGAGGTGATGGTATTAATGAAGTGGGTGTTGAACTGTGTTGAGATAGGGTCTGAGTTGTCTGTGGTGACTAGGGATTGGGTAGATGTTTGACCTGGGTTGATGAGCTGGTTGACAGATTGCCAGAATTTTGGGGGTTGTTTAGGTGTTTCTGTTGACCGGAAAGGAAGTTCAGTTGTTTGTTTTTTTTTTATCTGTTTCTTTGTTAGGTTTCTCAGTTGCTGATAAGTTAAGAGGTCTGCTTTGTCTTTAGAAATATGGTATGCTGACCAGGCTTTATCTCTACGCTTCATTAGTAGTTTGGTATCCTTGGTTAGCCATGGGAGTGGCTTAGATTTAGAACGCACTTTTCTAATGGGGGCTAGGGAATTGAGGATTGAAAAGAAGGTTTTGTTAAAGTACTGAACAGTAGCATCTAACTGTAGGTGTTTAAGTGGTGTCCAGTCACATTGTTGGAGTAGAAGGTTAAAAGTAGTGGGAAGAAACTTTTCTAAGTAATGATGTATTTATAAATGATGTTGCTTTGTGTATGTACTCACTTTCTGTACAGAAAGGTTGGAGAACGATCACTGAGGGTGTCAGGAAGGCAACTGGCTAGGTAATTTAGGTTGAGTTTGTTAGTTAGGATCCAGTCTAATCTTGGCTGCTTATTGGTGTGTTTGTCTGTGCGGGTAGGACAGGTGATTATTTGGGTGAAGTTGAAAAGATTTATAAAATTTGTTGGGTTATTTGATGAGCAGGTTTGCCAACTTAGGTTAAAGTCTCCAAATACAATAGTTTCTTGGGTGAATTTGGTAGCTGCCCAGTGAAGTACATTTTCTATGCTGGGTAGGTTATTGCTGAGTGGAAGATAGGTGGCAATGATAATTATGACTTTGTTCTGGATGATTTCAAGGCAGGTAGCCAATATTTCAGAGTTGGGTAGATCAGGGGGAGTGCAGGTTAGTTGTATGACTTTCAGGGTGTCTCTGAACATAATAGCAATACCACCTCCACATTTGTTAACTCTATCTTGTCTTAGAATTTTATAGCCTGTAGTGAGAATTTCACTGTCAGAAATATGGGGCTTTAACCAGGATTCAGTTATCATGGACATATCTGATGAGTAGGTGGCTAAGGTAGTGTGGAATTCACTGGTTTTATTTAAGATACTACAGAGGTTGATATTGAGAAGGAGCAGATCAGAGTTAGAGGTTTTGTGGAGGGGGGGTTAGGGTGAGAATGTATGCTGGATTGGTTACAGGTTGCAGGTCTAGGATATAAGGAAGATAGATGGCATGGAGTGTTTATGTCATTGGGACCTGGGTTGGGATGGATATCAGCATGTAGTTTTATTTGTGAGTTAATGTAGTCCATCACCAGTATGAACAGCAATAGAGTAAAAACAGATCCTTGATACACACTCACTTCCACTGGGAATCCCTCTTTGCGTACAGATACTGTTCTTACCTGTGTTATTGTGTCCTTTTACATAGCCTGCAAAATTCTAATAATATTTCTAGGAATTCAGACCATTGCAAGACTATCCAAATCAGCTTTCTTGAGGCTTTGTAATATGCTTTCAAGTTAATGAATGCCGAGTTGGACTCTCCTCATCTTTGGCATCTTCTGCACTATCCATCTCATTGCAAACATCAAGTTGTTTTTTTGCATCCTGATCTGAATCCAAACTGCTCATCACCCATCTTACTTTCTACTACTCTGTGCATTAATTTATTAATCTCCCTCTCCAGCACTTTTATGCAGTGTGACAAGAATTTGACACCCCTGTAGTACCCACAGCTGTGAATGTCCCCTTTGTTCTTGTACACTGGTATGGGAATGCTTTTTCTTCAGTCATTCAGGATATGCCTTTCTCTCAGTACTGTGATTAGAACCCTTGGGAGCTATTTCTTCATTAATTCACCAAATGTCTTTAACATATCTGACATGACTTCATCTTAGCCTGTCGACATTTTTCTTTGTGTTGTTCTTACTTCTAGGGTAAGTTCTTCTTCCTCTTTCATCACAGGCCATGCATGCCAGGGATATTCTTCCTCCATAAGGTGCTGAAGTACTCTTTTGCTCTGCCTTTGATGTCCTCTGGACTGGTGAGCAAATTGTTGTCAGCATCCATTATGAATGGTGCCTGATGACTACCTTATTTATCTTTCTGTCTTTGGCTGCATGTGAGGAAATGTTGTGGCTTATGCTGTCGTGAATGATGGCATCCATGACTCTGTGAATGGGCACATTTAGGTTCATAGGTTCATAGGTAGGTACTAGGCTATTGGCCCTAGGGCCTATATAAGTCTAGCCAAAAGGTACCCTGGCTTTTGCCACCCAAGAAAATTATTTTCCTGTGCCCCTGTCAAGCAGAGCCACAGAAGTGATCCCCGGGGTGAATTTCCTATCTCCCATCCAATCATCAAGATTTTTCTTGAAGAGTGCTAATGACAAGCTTTGTTTGATATAGATAGGTAGTTTGTTCCAGAGTATGGGAAGTCTCTGAGATAGGAATCTATCCCTCCAGCATGTTCTGTTTATTGTGGTGACAAGGTTTAGATCCCTAGAGCGTGTAACTCGGAGGGATTGGGATTTCTTTACGTGGAGCATGTCCAACAGCTCTGGGTTTGACATAGCTTTGTATGTTAGGCAGAGATCGCCTCTGAGTAAGTGTTATTCAAAGTAAGGATAAGAGGATCAGGTCGGCACTTAACTGTGGGACCCAGAGGAGATGCATCCATGGTGGGGTCAGAAAAACATCGGTCATATCCAACAGAGTATCCATGGTCAGGGATGGAGGTAGCCATGGACAGTGAACAGTGCAGCCATTTTCAGAATGGTGTACACTACGTGTATTACCATGGCATGAAATCTTGAAGTATGCAATCATCCCCCCAGCATGCCTATGGTATCCATTTCCCCTGCAGTCACATGGCTGCACCAATGAATGACAACTGGAACACCAAAATCCTCATCAGACATGTCTGCTCCAGGTCCTCATACTCCATATTACAATGCATGCATTGCAGAGTATCCTGAAGTCCCAGCAGTGGTTGTAGGTCTTCACATAGACCACACAGCACACTCTCCACCTCTGACATTGTCTGATTAGTGACTGCCTACACCTGGATCACAGACCTGCACAGCCACTGATTCTTGTCAAGGGTAATGCCCACATCATGGAAGGTCCTGGAGTCAAGATGGTGATGATCACCTACATGTCTCTCACCAATACCATGCTCACACACCTCAGAGGCAGTGGGTCTCTCTGATACTCTCTGTCAATATGCTGACCGTGTATCAGGGTTGGGCTGACAAAAAGAAGATGAACTGTGCTAAACACAGATAAAGCTGGAGGTTTATCCTGGACAGCCACAGTCCCATACGCTGTGTGTGTGTGTGTGTGTGTGTGTGTGTGTGTGTGTGTGTGTGTGTGTGTGTGTGTGTGTGTGTGTGTCCTTAACTGTTAGTGTTGCCAACAGTGCCACTATGTCATCAGGCTTTGCCATGGGCATGACACTGTCATAATCATCCTCAACAGTTCTGCTGACATCATGCACCAACTCATTGTGATGACTGTTCTTCCTGAGGCATCTATGAATGCATACAGAAGGCATACTTGAGGCAATGCCAGTACATATTTCTGAGATCCACTATCATGCAGCACATGGACTGTTAAATGCTAATACTACACACAGTCTATGGAAACATACATACCTTGTGGTGCAAGTTGTTTCAATTACTGCTCCAGTGTCCCTGGTGTACATAAATACAGATATGCCTGTCTGAATAAATCATGCACAGGTATAAGTTAATATCCTCCTGTAATAGCACGTCACCACTCACCTGGGGCAACTCCTACTGACACTCAAGCAATTGTTATCAGACCAGTCCCTACATCTCATCCTCTGCTAGGTATGAGGGTTCTCTCATTTTTCTCACTGAAGGATACCAAGAATGTCTCCATCTCTGTAAGACATGTCTGTGTTTGTCATCCAACCCAAGTGGTCAACCTGTCCCTGGAAATTTCCTGTGTCTTGGTTTTGGCATGCAATAACATCTTAGTGATTCTTCAATGTACCTTTTGCATATCCTATAAAGGCAGCCCACTGCAATGATCCCTGCCATGCTCTATTTGCTTTACTCTTCTCAAGGATATACCTGCTATATGTTCATATAGCTTGTACTTGCTTGTACGTCTGTCTCTTGTATGATGAAATTCTTCAGCTTTGGCTATTGCTTTGCTCCCGTGCTAGGACACATACACCTGTGGGTTACATGTGTGAATCACTGTAGGCATGCCTCATAGTCAATGTCAGTCAACACTAGTCTCGAAACTGTCCCCGTCACCAATATATTGGCCATAGCCCTTTGTGCTGCTATGGAGTAACTGTTCTGATACTGTACAATAGTTTGGGAGCTGTAAGCTAGTGATACTTGGTGCTGTCCCTCATACCTGTGCCAGTAGGACAGTCTGTGCTTGGTATTGTAGATGCCCACCATCCTGAATAGTCAGTAATTTTGTCTGTGTTCATATGGCCAAGTATCTAGACACCTACATGGCAATACTGAGATTGAGCCTGCCTGTGTTTCCTGTGTTCCTTGTACCTTATCTGGATGTAGCCTCCCCACAAAGGACTGCAACCTGTCCTGCCTGTCACCTGTGTCCTGTTTGGATGCCTCTCAAAAAAGGACTGCAGCTGTTCTAATTGTTCCTTCTGCCCTATGTGGATATACCCCTCACACACACAGACTGAAAACCATCCTGCTTGTTCCTTGCGCTCTGTATGGTTGAAACTGCCCATAGTGTGTGGCTGCCATGCCCCCCCCCCCCCGAGTGGAGACTGCAGTCCCTTTATTCTGATTATCTGTATTGCTTGTTTTAATGGCATCTCTCACCAAATGGTTGGCTCAGTTGTTATTATGCTTAAATGGGTCTCTTACTGTAATTAACATACTACTGAGAGGATTTAATGAGATTGTCTCTGAATCATTCTAATAATGCCACACATTATGGGGGGGGGGAGTTGCAGTTATATATAATAAACTTAAAGCAAACTGAGACAATGAAAAGCCTGCTGTTTCTCAGAAACTTATATTTTGCAAGAAACTAAGGTCTCATGAAGTTAAAGAACACAACAAAAGACTGAGTTTGGTTGTTGTTGGTCTTTCGGCTTTTTTCCGGTAAGGGGTCGCCACAGTGGAACTCTGGTCTGCTAATGATTGGCAGTTGATTTTTACGAAACACCGAGGTGCCAGCTCGACGCCCAACCTCCAACGAAGGCACACCCATTTACGCACGCATGTCTTTCGAGCGCTACCCAACCGCAGGGAGGACATGCAGACTCCACACAGAAGGCACTCCCAAGCCAAGCCGAGAATCGAACAGGAGAACCTCTTGCTGTGAGGTAACAACGCTACTGCTGTACCACCGCGGAATAAAAGACTGAGTTTGGTAAGTTGCATAATTCATTAATCAGAGGTAGAATTCTCTGTCATTAAAATGTGGCTTTAGGAAGAACCACAATGGCTTTAGAGCCATGCAGAGCAAGTGAGATTACTTGTTTGCTGTTGATACAGCTTTCTGACAAAAAGGAAGCTTATAATTAAAATAGTGGCTGCAGATAATGTGAGAAAAAAACATAAAGCTAAAGTTGTGATTATAATAGCAACAATGACTAGCAAGCCAAGAGACATCCAAGACAATGCTTTAAAAGCATTACACAGTTAAGAGTGTGGCTACAAGAAAAGGAAATGCATAGCATGAATCAAATCTCCAGGCTTTGTGAAGGCAAGAAGGGTTTTGTATGAGTGTGTAAGAAACAAAACAAAACTGTTGTACAGAATCAGTAACATTACTGAAACTAATATTGAAAACAAAAGATGATGTTTGGGTGCTGTGGAAACACACAAACAACTGCAGTGCACTATACAGAGCATACTGAACAGAATCACTAATTAGAAAAACGCAATATCAAGGGCAAAGGTATTTATGTTAACCTACATAATGAAACCGAATATAAAATGTTCTCAGAATCTGCATTTTAAAATTACAAGGCATAACAATGAGTAAATTAATCTGTATTTTGCCTTCATATTCAGATGACAAACCAAAGCCTATGGGTTTAAGTTCTGGTGGACAGAAGAGTACAAAAATGAAAAACAAAGTATCATTTCAAGTTATGTCTCTGCAAAATACAGTAAAGCAAACACGTATATATAGCTGTTTGGCATGTGAGAAGCTTGGTATGGTGAAACAAATTCAAAATAAACAGTAAAAGATACATTCACACATTAGAAAGTGGCAACCCATATGTTTCTAAATCTGTTTCCTCAAGGTGTTTCCAGAAAGTTCTCACTAATGCTAGTCAGAATGTAGTTAAAATAGCTTCATTAAAAGTTAAACAGACAAGCAACAAGCAGCAGCATATGCAGATTAATTGGAAAATTGCATAATTTCGGCTCAAGTTTTAATATTTTTTCCAGAATACATATATTTATTTATTAGGCTATGATTTTTGTGAAGGAATGTCGTATCAAAAGATCTTCTAGTGGTCTATGTTTACAGAAGTGTTCCAACAGCACTAAGAGAAAACAAACCAATAACATAACAGACTGGAGAATTGATGTGCAATTGCTAAACAATCAGATACTGTTGAATAAGAGTTTTGAAGCAAGGGGGCTGATAATCCAAACAGCTAAGGCCTGAACAGAGTGATTCAAAGAGAACATTATCTTGTGCTAAAATTTGAAGACATTATGTCATCTATGCTCAATGCCAAATACTTTTTTTGTACTGGATGACTTACTTTATTGGAGGGATGTAGGCTTTGCCAAAACTGCCAAAACTGAACAGGTTGTGCCATCTATACCTGATGGTAATTGCTTATTTGTATTGAACGCCAGGTCTCTATGAGTAAGTACACATTTCCCAGACTTCCTCTACTATATAATTTGCAAACAGAGATATTTCAGAGAGATGTAACATGGATTGTAGAGGCCTAGATAGTGCAGTAAGTATAAGTGACATTCCTCTGCCATGGGAAGACACTAAACAACATGGCTTTGAGATTTGTCAAAATGTTAGAATGGGACACTATAATCTAAATTTTTACATGAATAACTATTCCTATCAAATGTGTGTGACTAGACTGAAGCATATGGGCCATATTATAATATCAACATATTACAATATCAAAAGGCCCAAAGCCAGATACTGAGAAATTAAGAGACATAGTACATACATAAAAATTTGAAAATAGACAAGCATTGATGACATTTGAACATATCAGATATTACTATGCCTTTAAGGAAGCTTCAACAACATAATGTAGCACAGGAATGGTCATCAAAACAGAAACTGGGTTTAAAACTGTGAAGAACCTTGTGATTGAAGCAACAACTCTGTACAAGCATATGTGACGGCATTACATATGGAGAAGAGATCAGCTATACTCAAGGTCTCAGGTTCAATTGTTAGATCAAGTGGTAAAACTTAATCAGCTAAGTGAATCTAAGTTGTAGAACATTCATGAATCACATTTGTGAAGTGGAAGGTGACTGCCTATGCTGTATTATATTGACCATTAATGTCACAGAAGACAGAAAGAGTTACACAGCACCATGAAATCTGCAATACGTTCCATTATCCATATCCAAAGAAGAAATGTCTCATGATATACTAAAACTACCAAGGAATAAGGTGGCTTAGCTTTGCAAATTATTATTCTAAGTTCCCAGAATTAGTATTACTGAGACATGCAGTGAACAGAGGTATAATTAGTAAAACACAACAGCTACCAACCAGTACCAGAACTTGGGTCCACCAAGGAAACTGTAAAGCACAAAAAATGTAAAACTAGATCCAAGGACGACCAAAGAACTCCAAACTATATATACATATATATAAACTTAAAGCCAGACCTCTAAACAGAAAGTAGTCTGGCATTTGACTTGAACCATCATTATTTAAATAGTGGTTTTTCATATTTTTATAAAAATATGAAAAACCACTATTTAAATAATGATGGTTCAAGTCAAATGCCAGACTACTTTCTGTTTAGAGGTCTGGCTTTAAGTTTAGGTCTCAGAGATACTCTATCATTCAGGCCATGACCATAATCTCTACGTAATCTAACTATCCACTTGGCTTCTAACTGCTCGGTATGATTCCTGATGTCACCTTTCCTGATATTCTCATATATACGTCCTATTACCATAAACTTAAAGATATAGGATGTATCTGTGTCTACAGTGTATTTAGATAAAGCACTAACTGTATCACCTTTACCTATATGGGAGTAGTGTTCTTTAATCCTGTCTCTAAGTAATCTATCGGTCTTACCAATATAAAATTTAATACAAACTGAGCAGTAAGCCAAATAAACCACATGGGCACTGCTGCATGTGGCAGAAACATTAAAACTGTATACTTTGTTCTATTCAGGATGATTAAATTTCCCTGTATTGTCAATGTATTTACAAGCTTGACAATGTCCACATGCAGCAGTGCATCCTTGGCTCAAATTTGTAGGTACACTCCTAGGGTAACATAGACATCTCTTTAGAGACTTCATATTTTTATATACAAACCCTGGTCTAGTATCTACTATAGCTCTAACATAATCATCTGTAGTCAGTATACCCCAGTGTTTCTCAATAATTTCTTTATATTGCTTAATATCACTCGAGTAAAACAAGCACACTTTTAATTTATCATTTTTCTGAACCTGCAAATTTTCTGTGTATTTCTCTCCAAAATAGGGCCTAGCCTTACTAGTTCTTAAACCAGAGACTATTTCAATACTATCTTGCACATCTCTGTGCATATAGCCCTTGGTAACAAAGGCTTCCTTCAAGGAGTCAGTTTATCTAACAAATTCTGAGTTGAGGTTCTATACACTTGGCTTCTAACCACACTTCTAAATACATGCGGTGGATGCATACTCTCCTTATAAAGAAAATGGTTACAATGACAGGGTTTTCTATATAATTCAGTTGTAATATAACCATTAGTATCATAAACTACTTTGACATCCAAAAATTCTACAAATTCAGCTGAAACTTTATGAGAAAAATTCAGAAATGAAGTAGTATTATTGATGTAAAAAATAAACCCATATAGAACTTCAATGGGGCCTTCCCATAAAAGAAAAATATTGTCCACAAACCGACAATAACATATTACATGCTTGCTGAAAGGTCCCTTAAAGACAAACTGCTCTTCCCAGATAATAATGATGATGATGGGAAGGTTTAAATATAAACTACCTACTTATACTTCCTTACATGTGCCAGTTTCTGAAAATAAGTGGGATCAAACAGAACTATTACTTTGATTAGCATACAAACTTAAATTGATACACACACAGTACTGCTGAGTCATTTCACATTACATCATTTTTATCACTTCTTTAGTTCCCAGGCTAACAGCAACTCAGAATTTACATTTCTTTTTGTAATCTGCACCTGCAGGAAGCCACATCAATAAAATACATTTTACATGTAAAACCTTACTAATTACCTCTTAAATTAAAACAATAGAAATAATTTCTTAGTCCAGACATCCTGTATCCGAGCTGGAGATCAAACAGTCATAAAATGCTTGACTTATCAGGTTTGTTCCAGCAGTGTGTACTGTGGTTACATCGTTGAAGCTCAGTACAACATATAGTTTAATCCTAACATATAGCTCTCTTTACATTTGTAGAACAAGCTTGTGGATTACATAAATGTTTACAATGACATAGAATTACTTACAAAATTATATCTAGCTAGGCTGGCAGCTTTCACACTGTGATTGTCAGAACAGTGAAAACATAACCATGATTAAGTATAACTAGGTAAATAGATGTGTGGCTTCTAAAAGATATCTCCCCTTCCCTGAGGTACAGCAACCACAGTGTTTGTGCAGAAGTAGCAGGGTTGTGGGGCTCACCATCCCGTGTCAAGGGTATAGGGGTGAAGCACTCTGACAAAAATCATTTCAAGCTTTAAAAGCAAAATTCAGAATTCTTGGTTTTCGTCATTAATTGCAGATTAAGTTTTAAAGTATTGGGATTTACAATATCAGACCTCAAAGTTTTCATAGGGAGTCACGGTTTTTAATAATGCATGTAAATCAGTAATTGCAATTGGATTATCTGTTTTGTCAATGGCATGACAGTATAGAGTTAAAAGTAGCATTTACTAAAATCTCTATAAGGTAAAAAAATATCTTATAATATAAGGATTAACAGTAATTGTGTTATAAAAAAGATGGGATGTAAAGTATAACCTTAAAAAAGGAGGTGTTAATTTTCTGGTGACTTGTGTTATGTGTTCTCTCTCATCCTAAAAGTTGCAGAAAAGATAATTAGCATCTATTTTGCCTTATGTCTCCTAACTACTTTATCAGAGTATTTTACAATACCATCATCACTTGCCAGATTTCAGGGGTGTCAAAGGTAATCAAGCAGTTCGAGATTCTGTCACTAGGGTGGGCAAAACACTGCAGAGGAAGCAAGGAAGAGAACAACTAATCATCTTTATCTACTTTAAAGATGAAGCCATTCTGTCTATCATCTTGACTTCTTACAACATATCCTTGTCTGACAGTGTTTAAAATGAAGTAAGAATCAAAGTCAGTCTGTCTCTGCACTACAATGCCTCTCTTCTCTTCATTGTGTGTTTATCTTTTTTATATTTTCTTTGGACCCATCAAACCAGGGGTTTCTTTAATGACAACAGAGAAGACCAATACAAACAGGTGTCATCTGGTCCCACATTACTGAGAATCCTGTTACAGAATTAAAGATTAGAAACCAGAAGTGGCTAAAACAGGAAGAGAAGGAATATCTCCAAGCAAATAAGTCAGATTCATATTGCATTAGTTTAAGGAGGTCAAGACACTGCAGCCATAATGTAAACAGATAGCACTGGATAGGGTCTGAAATATGGTGCTACATGGATCCAAGGTACAAGGAAGGGACAGGGAGACCACGAGAGCTGGAGTGTGGCCATATATATTCAGAATGGGATGAAAGGCAATGTGGAAGTCTTTGGGGATGAAGATGAGGATGACAAACAGGAGGGTAACTGAGATACTAGACTTTATACTGAAAGGGGTTCAAGTCAGAGATTGCTAGCATGTATTAGCTATATACAGGTCACCAGATTCAGGAAACAGATTATGGCTGTAGGCTGTACAACCTGATTAATAGAAGGGCAAAGATGTGAAGAAAAATAGTCATGGCACAAACACTGACCTTTTGGCAGTGAACTGGGTGGCGCTCATAGCTAGAAGAAGCAGAAACAGCAAACTTTTACAAGCCTTTAACAAAGTAGGACTCATGAAGGAAAGGGAAATCTCAAAGAACTAGTCCCAAGCAATGTCAATGGAATGTCAGCAGTTAAGATCAAACAGCCACTAACTGACAGTGATCATGCATTGGTGTAGTTAGCCATCCCTGGAGAAATGTTAGGATTTGCCACTACATTTGGCATCTGGGCAACAGGATGTCAGGCTTCAATGTGATGGAAAATGGAAACAAGGTTACAATGACCATGGAAAAGAGGCAAGAACTAAAAACAATGATGGGGGTTATGGGGCTGCTTTAAGAAAGAGAAGAAAATCCTACATCAGGAGAAGAAAATGGGGGATGAGAAGGCAACAAATCTGACTAAAGAAAGAAGTGATCAATAAAAACTGAAGGCATAAAAAAGCTGAGAAGAATAGAACAAACACTTATAAGGATGCTATAAAAAGCACTTCATCCATCAATTCAATGATTGCTTACAGGAGGAAAGTACAGTTGTGTACACTTACCATAAATATAGATGTTCGAGTGTATTCACTGTTGCAGTCATCACACTTGGGTTATCTGCCTGCAGGTAGCCCTCAGTCTGCCCGAATACCAGAGACTTAGTATTTCTGCATGAGTTGCTGTCGCTCCAGGATGGATGTCAGGTTGTCAGGGGTATAAAAACAGGCAGCCAATGCCATTACATCAGTTTTTCTTGCCCCAAATGTCAGGAGCCCACCAAATAGGGAGCTAAGTTATGGTGGGGAAAACACCACCAGTAAAAAGTAAATACCAATACCAATACCCCTGAAAGGGGAGAGTAATAGACATAGAGAGGAGAGAGAGAGAGAGAGAGAGAGAGATTCAAGGGGGATGGAGGAAGGGAGACCAGGACTGCAACAGTGAATACACTCGAACATCTACATTTATGGTAAGTCTACACAACTGTACTATGTTCTTCATGTTTCACTGTTGGGTAGATTCCCAAAGCTGAAGAAGGGTGGAGGCAGTCAAGAAGAGTTGGGAATGGCTAGTATGCCTTGCAAGACTGCTGTTGCAAAACCCGCCCTGGATTTGGAAAAGATAGGCAGGTGGTAATGCTTGGTGAAGGTGTGTACAGAACTCCAGGTAGCAGCTTCCAGGGTGTCCATGGTAGGGATTCCCATGAGGAATGCTGTAGAGGTAGACGTTGCCCTAGTGGAATGTGTTCTGACCCCCTGAGGGGTTGGTTTCCCATGGTGCTTATAGCAGAAATGGATGCAGTGTGTTATCCATTTGGAAATTGTTTGTTTTGAAATGGCCTTGCCCTCTGCCCCTGGTGCAAAGCTGAATAGTAACTGGTCAGATATCCTGAAGGGCTTGGTCCTATCAAGGTAGAATCTGAGCTGCCTGTGCACATCCATGGAGTGCAGGATCCTGTCCCTTTTATTTTGAGGATTGGTGAAGAAAGTTGGCAAATGGATAGATTGGTTGAGAGCCACACTGGACACCACTTTAGGCATAAAGGAAGGGTTAGTTCTGAGGGAAACCCTGTCAACATGGAAAATAATGAAGGGTTCCACCACCATAAGTGCTTGTAGCTCAGACACTGTTCTAGCTGAAGTGATGGCCAGAAGCAAGGCTGTTTTCCAAGAGAGGAATTTTAACTCTGCTGATGCTGCAGGCTCAAAGGGGGGAAGCATGACCTTTTCCAGTACAAACTTAAGGTCCCAAGTAGGGGTGGGTGCTCTCATTGGTGGCCTTAAGTTGTTTGCCCCTCTCAGGAACTGTTTGATAAGAGGGTGAGAGAAGAAAGGTGGCTCAGTGTTGTACTGAGCCAAAATGGCAGAGGCATGGATCTTAATGGAGGAGAAGGATAGGCCCCTGTGGAGTAGATCTGTTAAGTAATCCAGGATTAGAGGCAGGGAGGGCAGAGTTGTGTCCTCTCCTTTAGACTGAATCCAGGAGCAGTACCTTTTCCACTTATCAGCATAGGATTTCCTTGTACTGGGTCTTCTGGCTTCAAGAATGATGTCCAGCATCTGCTTGCTTAGGCTAGTTACTGGGGTAGAATTCAAGGAATAAGCCAGGCTGCAAGATTTAGGGTTTGCAGTTGCGGATGCAAGATCTGTCCACCCCCTGCTGAGAGAGTAGGGTTGGGTTCTGGTGTAGGTGCCAGGGTGGCACCAGTGACAGGCTGTGCAGGAGTGAGTACCAGTGCTGGCATGGCCAGTCCAGGGCAAACAGAATTGTCCTTGGTCTGTCCTGTCTTATCTTGAGCAATACTCTTGAGAGAAGGGGCAGAGAGGTAAAGGCATAGACTGAGAGATTTACCCACTGGAAGGATAGAGCATCCACTTTCCAGGCCCTGCTCTGAGGTGTCCTGGTGCAGAATTTGCTAAGCTGGTGACTGCAGGGGGAGGCAAAGGGATCCACCTCTGGGGTCTCCCATTTCTGAATCAGAAGGTTGAAGGTGCTGGGCTCTAATTGCCACTCGTGTGGGTCTAGGAGATTTCTGCTTAAGTCATCTGCTAGTGGGTTTTGTTTGCCTGGCAGGAATTGAGTTTGCAGATGGACCTGCATTTCCAAAGCCATGTTCCACAGGGTCATAGCTAGCCTGCAGAGCGGGAAAGAGTGGGTTACCCCAGGCTTGTTGATGTACCACATAACTGTGGTGTTGTCTGTTTTTATTAGCAGGTGTCCTGGTGAGAGTAGGGATCTGAAAGTTGTCATGCTGCACAGCTAGCATCTCTTTTTGGTTGATGTGCAGATGAATTTGACTTGGGCTCCAGTGGCCCTGAATGCAGTTGCCATCCATGTGTGCCCCCCAGGCATAGTCTGATGCATCTGTGGTTATGGTCTGGGTGGTGCTGGGTTGAGTAAAGGGCAGTCACTTGTTGTGATTGCATGCTGCTGCCCACCAAAGAAACTCTGTCCTTAGACAGGGTATGATAGGAATAACAGTTTCCAGGTCCTGAGAATGTTGTCACTAAAGACTTTTTAAGTACCACTGATGTTTCCTCATATGCAGTTTAGCATATGGAATTAGTAGGATGCATGAGGCCATGGACCCTAGGGCCTGCAGGATTTTCCTTGCGGATAGCTGGGTTCTGGTGGCCATTTGAGTAAAATAGTCTGTCAGATAGGCTTGTTTTTCTGGAGTGAGGAATGCCATCTGGGATGCTGTGTCCAAGCTTGCTCCCAGGAATACAATCTTTTGACAGGGGACTAGTTTTGATTTCTTTTCGTTGATGGTGTACCCCAGGGAGGTTAGAAGGTTTTTTACAAATGTCAGGTTTTGCAACAGCATTTCCTGACTGTCTGCCTGAATCAGCCAGTCATCCAAGTACGGGTAAATTTGAATATTTCTCTGTCTGCAGTAAGCAATGGCTGGAGCCAGGCATTTTGTGAATACTCTGGGAGCAGTGAATAAGCCAAAGGGAAATGCAGAGAACTGATAATGCATAGATCCTGCCCTGAAGCATAGATATTTCCTGCATGACTCCCTTATAGGGATGTGCAGATAGGCTTCTTTTAAGTCTAGGGTGACTAACCAGGCATTTATGGCTAGCACAGGTAGAAGCTGCTGCAGGGTGAGCATTTTGAATTTTGGTACCACCAGGAGGGTGTTGAGAATTGAAAGATTTAGGATTGGGTGCCAAGTGCCCTCTTTTCTGGGTACCAAGAAAAGTCTGGAATAGAATCCTTGACCTATCTGTTCCACAGGAACAGGTTGAATTGCCCTTATAGAGAGCAGGGATTGAATTTGGTTTTGTGCCTCTGCCCACTGGTTTGGAGGAAGGTCTGGGAACCCTTGTGGGGTTGGCAGTGAGTGGAAGTAAGACTTGTGCCTCTTGGATACAATGTTGAGGACCATTCTGTCTTTGGTGATGGAAATCCAGTTTTTTGCATGAAGGACAAGTTTTCCTCCTATGGGCACAAGCAGTTGGGCAGAGGTGGGGAGTGGAGTTGAGAAGTTATTGAGAATTCTTTCAGTAAGGGGGTGGCTTAGCACTCCCTGCTTTAGATGTGGAGGCACTCCATTGCTTAGATCTCTGCATATCATGAGACTGTAGTCTGGGGGGGGTCTATTTCCCCTGGGTCTAGTTTGAGATGGCCTGGATGGGCCTGGAAATGACCAATGTTTCGAGGGGCAATGCCTACTGAATCTAGAAGGCTGTACTTGCAAGAATTCTTTGACTGTCTGCATAGAGTTGGATTTTTCTTCCATCTTTTTAAGAACCTCTTCTGCCTTGGTGCCAAACAGATTGTCCTTGTTCAAAGGAGCATCTAATACCTTTGATTTGACATGGTCTGGCAAGGTCTGCTCCTTAAGCCAAGAATGTCTTCTCAGTACAGAACCAGTGACTGCTGCCCTGCAAGATGCTTCTAGGGCATCAAAGCCACACTGCAATGTATGCTTACTGACTTGGCTTGCAGAATGCATAAACTCTTGCAGTTCTTTATTTTCTGCACAGTCTATAAAGGTAACTATTTTTTGCATAATAAAAAGTCTTTCAGCTTTTCCCGATTAGGAGTCGTCATAGCGGAACTTCCGTCCGCTAATGATTGGCAGTGGATTTTTACAGTGCCGAGTTGCCAGCCCAACACCCAAGCTTCAAAGAAGGCATGCCCATTCACGCATGCACCTACCTGCATGTCTTTAATGTCACTCAACCACAGGGAGGACATGCAGACTCCACACAGAAGGCACTCCAGCCGAGAATTGAATGGGAGAACCTCTTCCTGTGAGGCAACAACACTAACTGCTGCAAGTTCCATAATATGATGTTGGTACTTCAGCATGTGAAACTGACAATTCAAAGCGCTAATGGCGAGAGATGCAGAGGTATATACTTTCTTACCCCATCTGTCCAAAGCACTGGAATCCCTGTCCGAAGGGGTGGGATTCTTAGCCGTAGTTGCTTTGATACCTTTAAGCCCCTGGGAAATTACCTCTGGTTCTGCAGTAGGATTTTTGAAAAGGAATTTGTGAGAGTCAGGTGCTCTGTAGTACCTGTCTGGTTTCCTAGGAGCAGGGGGTAAAGTATCAGGAGTAAGACTGGATTCTATAAAGACATCATCAACAACTTCCAGGACTGGGTTTTTGCTAAAGGCCTATGTTGTGGGAAGTCTAGAAATTCTCTGAGTCACTTTTTGGACCGAGGATAGTCTTGGCATTCCCAATGGAAATGCTCTCTTAAAGTAGGTAAGGTTTCATCAAAAGAAAAATCCTCTGGAGGAGAGGCAGAGGGAATGGATTCCT
>NC_056746.1:847247412-847279912 GCF_019279795.1 Protopterus annectens | reverse complement strand
CATACATGAGGGGAAGGTGGTTCACGCAGCCTACCTTGACCTCGCCAAGGCTTTTGACACCATTCCCCACTTGGGAATTATAGAAAAACTCACCAGCCTGAACATAAACTCCTACGTCACAAGATGGGTTGCCAACTGGCTTACAGACAGAACTCACACGGTAAGAATAGGGCTCCAGGTCTGACTCTAAACCAGTCACAAGTGGTGTGCCACAAGGCTCGGTCCTGGGACCCCTACTGTTCTGCATATACTTCTCAGAAGTACAGGCAAATACAGGAGGACTATGGCTAACCAGGTTCACCAATGACTGCAAACTGAGAGCCATAATTGACTCTCTGGCTAACACGGAAATTCTCCAAAAGGGCCTTACTGAAACAGACACCTGGTGTCAAAGTCATGGTCTCAAGCTAAATGCCAAAAAATGCATAGTCATCCTGTTTGGGAAAAACAAAACACCCATGAATAGCCCCCTTAATACAGAAGAGGTAATAAGAGATCTGGGGAACCAGGTAGATAGTAATCTCTCCTTTGACAATCATATTGCCAAAGTAGTTAGGAAATCCTTCTATGTAGCCCATCTAATTACTAAAGGGTTCGCATCTAGAAATAAAGAGGTTATAGTGCCCCTCGACTCATCACTCATCAGACTCATCATAGAGTACAATGCCCCATTTGGGATGTACCTCACAAAATACTTCCAACAGCTAGGAAGACCACAAAAGTACGTCACCAAGAGGATTACTGGCCTCAAACATATGTCCTATGCAGCCCGACTGGAAAAACTCTGTCTGTACTCAGTGGCATATTGCTTATTCAGAGGTGATCACTGCCTGACTTACAAAGTCATGTCCAACTCAGAATTGATGGACATACTCCACCTAAAGAAATCCAAGTCACTGCGAGCCACTCGCTCTAGTGAGCTAAACCTCACCACAACAATAAATAGAACATGCTGGGGGGATAGATTACTGTCACAGAGACTCCCCATGCTTTGGAACAAAATTCCTAACTACATTAGGCAGAGCCCCTCACTAACACTCTTCAAGAGAAACCTTGACGAGTGGATGGGTAACAGAAAATACACCCCTGGGATCACTTCATTGGCTCTTCTTGACAGAGGCTCAGTTAATTAATCAATGGGGTGGCAAAAGCTGACACACTCTGGCTAGGCTTATAAATGCCCTCGGGCAGATAGCCTAGTACCTACATATGAACTTATGAACCTATGAACAAAATATCAGTGAGGTAACTATGCCATAGTTACTATGCCACATTTATAATAATCGCCTAATATTATTACTATATATTATAAGATATTCACAATTATGCCACACTTAGTCCTCACCTCCAAAGCACATACACCTGTTTTCTTAAAAAAAAAGTACTGTTTTATCTTTGTTTTTAAACTCCTGATTTTGTAGATTGCTTTTAAGTAGATTCCAATATGATGGGCCTGTTTTTGAAAAGACCTGTTCCCCTACAGCTAATTCATAGGGTGGTCTGTCTAAACATATGGTTTCATTCTTACTGTTTCTAATGGAATAGTTTAGAGCTCTCACGTAAAAATGTGGACAGAACTGTAGTTTCATTACCTTGAACAGAAGGGTATCTTACAGGACAGTGGCTCTACTGCTAACTGGTATCCAGTGAAAGCCATTTAGCAAATCACAGTGGGTTTGAGCATCAGCCTGGAGAACAAACAGGCAAATTTTGTTTTCAGTAGTTTCTAGTGAGTACAGCACAAAAGACATTTGAACCAAACCATGGCTAGCAGTAGAATAAAAAAAGACTTTTAATGGTAAGCACTTTTGCAGCAAAACATGCCACTTCATCAGACAAGTCAAACATCACAAACTACACCTTTTAAAACACTTGTATCCAATAAAATCAATGAAATAATTAACTATGCAAATTTAAAATCTGTAAAAACATTTAAAGAAACATCACACTTCAAACATATCCATTATTCACCTTGCTATGTCTCTAGCCTATAAAACAGACTTTTAATAGAGATCTTGTCATTAATACCTTTGCCCATAGTGGCTCTCATCCTAATTAGCCATTCTAGTTCTATTGTTTCAGTTCTATTCTTGATAACCCCATCTCTCTCATTAACAAAAAGCCTCTGTATAACCATAAACTTAAACCTATGTGTAGCATCATTCAGTATAATATGTTTTGTTAAGCTAACGCATTTGTTTCTGCAGCTCTTGAAATATCATACATATGTTCCCTTTCGGTCTCCTATTAGTCTTTCCAATATAGAAAGATAAGCACGTTTCACATTATGCCAGATAAACAAGGTTAACTGTATTGCAATCAGCTTGTACCCTGAACTCTAATACTTTACCTGTATCAGGGTGTTTAAATTTGTTGCCTCAAAAAGGAAAGCACCTGTGGAGCAGGAGAATGCCCTGACTATCAAGAGGATGTGGCAACGAACCAACAATCGTTGATATGGAATATATCTTCGAGGCAGTTAACTCTACAGGAGATGTGAGTACTGGATAAAAGTGTGACTTTCGTATCTGCTACAAGAAAGACTCTCACAGATAATGTTATTGAATTAAGAACATTTACAGGTAATCTTATGTTAAAATTACAGTTTGGCAACACCAGAAATTATATTAGACCAGGTAATATGTTTCATAAAAATAGTACCTATATACCAAAGAACAATACTATTACTGAAACATTTGAGAAAGTCTATGAAAAAGAAATCTATGACTTATATGACAACAGGAGTAAAAATAAGACCTTTGTAAATCTAAGCAGAGATGAAAGAGCTGCTTTAGACAGTCTACAGAAAGATAAACATATATCAATAAATCCAGCTGATAAAGGAAGATCACTAGTTGTAATGGACTATAGTTACTATACTAAAACTATGTTTGCAATGCTTAGTGATACAAAAGTCTATGAGAAATTTGATAAACTGAAGGTTAATTTATATATTATGAATATTTATAATACACTGTATGACTGTCTTCAGTCATGTATTATTAGTTTAGATTTATTTGAATACTTTGTTGTTAATGACCCATTGATTCCTATTATTCAAGGGCGACAGAAAATCCATAAACATCCTACACATCCCCCTATGCGACGTATAGTCGCTGGCAGGGGTTGGTGTATGGAACCGGTGTCTCTATATGTAGAAAAACATCTTAAACAAGTACTGGCTAGAAAGAACTTTATTTTGAGTAATACCAAACAGTTCCTGAATGATTTATATCAGTTCACAAAGGATAGAGAATTAATAAAGGATATCTGATGGTAACCCTTGATGTCCAATCACTCTTTACAGCTATACCCAATAGTACAGGCATAGAAATGCTCAAACAATACCTTGAAGAAGATGGTCATTATGAATTAAAGTTTGTTGACTTGCTTTGTTTGCTGGTTGAGCTCATTTTGGATAACAACATATTCTTATTTGAACATAATCTATATAGACAAATTGATGGCGTAGCTATGGGCACTTTGTGTGCCAATAGCTATGCCAACATAGTCATGGCTTGCTAGGAAAAGAATTATTTATTAACACAAAGGACATACAGTCACTTGGTGTTCTACCGTAGATTTGTAGATGACTTGTTTATACTATGAGATAGTGCTGAGACATCATTATTGCTGTTTTATGAAACTATCAATAATAGTACTTCTTCTTTCTGCTTTTCCCGGTTAGTGGTCGCCACAGTGAATCACCTGTCCGCTCATAATTTGTAGTGGAGTTTTACGGTGTCGAGTTGCCAGCCCGGCGCCCAATCTTCCACAGAAGGCACACACAAGCATGCACTCATGCCTAGGGCCAATTTAGAGTATCAAATCCACTTACAGCATGTCTTTGGGATGTGGGAGGAAACAAGAGCACCCGGAGGAAACCCATGCAACCACAGGGAGGACATGCAGACTCCACACAGAAGGCACCCCAGCCAAGGATCGAACCGGAGAACTTCTTGCTGTGAAGCAGCAATGCTAACCGCTGCACCACCATGGCCACCCAGTACTAACTTCCTTAAATTCACTATAAGTAGTTCTTATAGGTTTATAGGTGTGTACTAGGCTAATGGCCCTGGAGCCTTTACAAGCCTAGCCATAGGATTACACCGGCATAGTGCCACTCAACCTTAGTTCCCAGTGCCTCTGTCGAGTAGAGCCACTAGAGTTATACCTGGGGTGAATTTTTCTGTTTCACATCAGCTCATCAAGATTGCTCTTGAAGAGGGACAGCGAGGTGCTCTGCTTGACATGTATGGGAAGTCTGTTCCTTAGCATGGGCAGTCTCTGGGTTATGAACCTGTCCCTCCA
Source organism: Protopterus annectens (assembly GCF_019279795.1). Classification (NCBI taxonomy): domain Eukaryota; kingdom Metazoa; phylum Chordata; order Ceratodontiformes; family Protopteridae; genus Protopterus; species Protopterus annectens. The sequence continues at coordinate 847,275,601 of NC_056746.1, read as the reverse complement.
GCATGTTCTGTTAATTGTGGTAATTAGGTTGAGATCTCTGGAGCAAGTGGTGCAGAGGGATTGGGAGTTCTTTAGATGTAGCATTTCTAACAGAGCTGGAATTGATTTTTTGGATAAAAGAATAATAAAGGATAGTACAGGAAGGTTTGATACTGAGATTTACAGACAAGAATGTTACAGGAATATCTATTTATAAAGAGAAAGCATGCATCCTAACCATATTTTTAGAAACATCATTAAGAGACAAGGACTGAGAACATCAAAGCTAACAGCCAATGACTCTAAGTTCATTAAGGAATTGGATAATTTGAAGGACAACCTTCTTGTAAAGAGTTATAAGAGCAAGGAAGTGGAGCACATTATATCGACTCTACCTGAGCTTATAGATAATAAAGGGAAACAATACTTCTCTGACACATCACCTGTCCATACTAATATTAAGAGAGGTGATAAGCGAATAAGAATACCTATTACGTATTTTAGTAATATAAGGTTTATGCAAGATATTTTTAAGAAGAATTGGGGTATTCTATGCTCAGATGAAAGAATTAAAGAGTTGGTTGGGGAAACACCTAGGTATGCCTTTAAAAATAAAAAATACCTCAAAATAATATTGTGCCATCCTAGTAATCAGTTTCTAGAGAAAATAAATACTGCAAACATGGATACATTCCCATATACAAGATGCATTTTTGCCAGTTAACAGATAGTAGCAACAAATTTAAACACCCTGATACAGGTAAAGTATTAGAGTTCAGGGTACAAGCTGACTGTAATACTGTTAACCTTGTTTATCTGGCATACTGTGAAAAGTGCTTATCTTTCTATATTGGAAATACTAATCGGAGACTGAGAGACCGTATAAATGAACATATGTATGATATTTCAAGGGCTGCATTAGCAAAACATAGTATACTGAATGATGCCACACATAGGTTTAACTTTATGGTTATACAGAGGTGTTATATTAATGACAGAGCTGGGGATATCAAGAATAGAACTGAAATGGTAAAACTAGAATGAATAATTAGGATGAGAGACACTATGGTCAAAGGTATTAGTGGCAAGATTTCTATTAAGCCTGTTTTACAGGCTAGAGACCTAGCCAGGTGAATAATGGATATGTTTGAAGTGTGATGTTCTTTAAATGTTTTTATAGATTTTGCATTTGTATAATTAATTATGTCATTAATTTTATTGGATACATGTGCTTTAAAAGGTGCAGTATGTGATGTTTGACTTGTCTGATGAAGCGACATGTTTTGCTGTGAAAGTGCTTACCATTAAAAGTCTTTTTTATCATACTGCTGGCCATGGTTTGGTTCTACTATCTTTTGTGCTGTACATTTTCTTGTTTATCAGTGGGGCCATTTACCTTTACTTTACATTTGTTTTGTTATTTTCTAGTGTGTAGTACTATTGCTGGGTGAAGTGTTAGGATGGACAGCCTATAATCAAATTTAGGTATTGAAAACATTTTAGCAATGGCCTGTCTTACATCTAGAAAGGCAGATGTGATATTTTGCAGCATAATTTAAGCTGAGATAAAGTTTTATGTACAGCTATTTACAAAGATGGATCAAGTACCAAACCTATATATTTTGTGGGGCAGGAACAAGTAAGAGATATTTCTTTTTTTTTCTTTTGTGGGTAAGGAGTGATTCAGTGAGTTTTAGTTGCGGTATTGCAGTTAGTCTTTAAAGAGTGACAAATAAGTCCTCTTTTTTCCATTCATTTAGTACAAGCATATTTCTTTGAGTCACAGTTCCATAAAATAAGAATGGCTAAGTTACAGTATATCTCTCAACTGTCCAGAGTTTCACAGAATGTCCAGATTTGTGCCTCATATTTGTGGTCTCTTCCTCATAGAATCTGTGGTTTTCTGGGAAATCACTGGAGTGATCTGAGGATTGAAGTCACTAAATAATGACATACATCTGGATTTTAGACATCAAATCCTTCATAAAAATACATTCTAAGACAAATTCTGCTATTCTAACTACTTCTTAAGTTTATAAGAACAACATTTAAAATCTGTCCCTATTTTTCGTTATAATGGTTAAGTTGTTCATCTTAAAGGCACAATGTGCAGGGTTTCATTCTCACATAGGGTAATTGGCTGGGCTTGGAATAGCCCACAAGGGCAGTTAGCCTGGTACAAATTTATGAATTGATGAATTTTGGGCCTTTGTCCCCCTATTATGCCAGGCTTTGTTCAGATGTCTTGCACCAAGAGGTTGAGAGGTATGAGTTACCCAAATTCAAGAGGAGAAAATCATCTATGTATAGTGTCAGGTTTTATGATGGTAAATCATTCGCAAATGAGGAAAGTAAAAATGGTCCTAACATGGAGCTGCTTCACAATGAAAGATAACCTTATCTGGTAGTGTGGTGTATATACAAACTTGAAAGGATACGTTTATAAAATACCTCTTTAATTTTTTTTTTTTTTATACAAACAACCATATTTTTTTTTTACTCAAATGATTTTTATTTTGATGAAATAACACAATAATTTAACACATTCATACAAACAACCATATTTTGACAAACAGGTAATCTGTTCTGTTGCTAACATCATATGAGCTGCTGTCTCAAAGTTAAAAGTTTCCAGGCAAGTCACATCTGCAACGTTACCTGCTATGATCAGGTTGTTTATGTTACTGCATATATTGAACATATAGCTGTTAGGGTAATGAAGTCCTTTCGAAAGGCAGGTTGTGATTAGACAGTAAACCATACTCATTTATAAGATTAAAATTATGCTTGTATATTAGCTTTTCAAATAGCTTTGCTAAGGGACATAAGTTGTTAATTCATCTGAAATCCTGGGTAATGATGTAATGACAAGAGTGTTTGAATTGCCAGTGGGTAGATGCATGTTTATACTGATAAGTTGAAAACATAGGTTAGATAATTGAATAGTTTACTATCAAAAGCACGAAAATCACTTACGTGAACTGTGATTTCCATGACAAATAACGTTGACACATACATATTAAGTAGGTTGTATGGTCGACACAACAAAGTCGACAATTTCTGTTGACCATACTTTGTAAGTCCCCCATTGACATCCATGCTGTGAGTCCCTGCCTGTGTACATCTTTCTAAATGGACGTACACATGAACGTCAACATTCCGACTGTCGCTTCTACCATGGTCGAGGAGGTGGCTGTTGTGCATGTCAGTGTCAACCTTTTGACTGTAAACCAATTGAATAGCTGTTTTTTTTCAGAAAAGCAGAGGGAAGTATATTAAATCTAGCCCCAGATCTTCTGTCTAATTTTCCAACAGTTTTCTTATTTATTTTGAAGAAATTGCATTAAGTGGAAGGTAGAATTGCATTCAACTCAGGGCTGTTTTGGGTAGAAGGTTCCAGTACTGCTTGGAGTTGCGGCTTCACCGGATGATTTGTTTATTCATTTTTTGACCATCTTCCAAGATAGGTAAGCAGAAATTGCCAAAGCTAGTTACCTGTTTCTAAAACATGAGACGTTAACAGAACTAGTTATTATTCTACATTTTTCTAAAGGCTCGGGTATGTATGGAATAAACTGTTATTGCTTTGTTCCTTTTTCCAACTTTCCATGACTCATCATTAATGTTTTTATAGTCCTTATAATCCATGAGCATTTTTGTCCTCTCAGACATCTGCAAATCGTAATTCAGAAAGTTCCAGTCAGCTCTAGTATCCCACTTGTGACAAAGAGGGTGACAGGACTAACAAAAAACAGAGTTCAAAAGATTAGTCCAAATAAAATTACTTTAGCTAGCAGATCTAGGAGACTTTCTGTCTGATCCCCTCCCTGTAGGAGGAATAAGGATGCTTTGCTGAACATCTCTCTGGTGACAGAAGGAGTAGAGGGACAATATTTTGTAGCCTACCTAGAGACTACTGATCGCAGAAAAGCTTGAAAACTGCTTCTTAGCAGAGCACTAGGGATTAGTGCTACTGTTTTGCTTCAGGCGAGACATGGAGCACAGGGATCATTGATTACTCATGGTCTCTGACTGGGCAGTGTGCATGGGACTTTCCTAATTCATCTGCTTGCCATTTTGGTGGAAATCTTTTCAATTTTAATTTTGGATTGTTGTACAACTTTGATCTCTTGTGCTGTGCTACTATATGTGCTACCTACGACAACTATTATACAAATCTATGGACCCCTGTAATATCTGGAACAAGGTTGATGATCATCAAAGAGCCTGTCACCTACTTCCCATGAACCAGGTTGGAATTAGTGCCGCTGTTCTGCTTCTGGTGAGAGATAGAGCAACATGACATTGATTTCTAGCTGAGTGTAGCTGCAGTGAGACCTGTATGACTAGCAGCCAGGTAGTAGCCAACAGGCAAACTACTACTATTCAACAGTCTTGGCTAACCTAATTTGCCTTTCCACTAACATTAGCCATAATCTAACATGACTTTACAGTACCACCCTAAATACTTCATCCATCAATCTTAGGGGGGGCTCCCATAGAAGTCTTCCTGTAGCCCCTGAGTACTATGACCAGTTCTCTAATCTCTGGTAACATGGCTCAACAGTCTGCTCTCATCTCATCTGTGACCACTCTGATTACATTAGGTGATCTAAGGCAGTGAACTAATTGCCTTATGCTTACCGACTTTTCACTGCTTCTATTATTCAGTGTACAACCTTCAAGAGATTTAAGAATTTAAGAAACACCAAGGCAAGCCTCTCACATCAGCCCACCATTGGTAACAATCATACCTCCACAACACCACATCAATCACAGCACACCACTATGTCCATAAGTTATGCTGAGACTGGGAATATAAAAATGCCAAAACCTCCTACAACACACTCTAAAAGATTCTAGCCTCCAACACAAGACAACACATACTTTTTCTCCTCTCACACATTCTTCAAGTCTACACAGATCACCCAAGAATCACCATAAATGCAAGCCTAAGGTCATAAGGCCCACTATGTCTGCTTCTATACAAGGAAATGTTTTAGCTATTGATGACTCTGTAGTTAAGCATACTCATCGAACTGGACAAGAACAGGGTGACTACAAGCTGCCTGTGTGGGGCCAAAATTTGCAATGCCACAGGGACCCTAAGGTCCCTTAAAACAGACAGATATAATTATGACCTAGTGGTGGCCCATGCAAGAGTGAATGACCTGAGGTGCTCCACCTAGACAGACATACAGAGAGATATGACAGAACTTACAATGTATATGTGTTGCTGGTAGGAAAGACACTGGTCTTGAGTGGTATCTTGTCTTCCACCAAGAATGATGTCTAGATACCCAGATAAGGTAATTGGCTTTAACAATTAATGAAGCAGTATTCTAAGTGGATTCAGTATGTGTCAGCCTTGGATAAAATAGTAGATAATAGGTTCATAGGTTCATAGGTGTGTACTAGGCTAATGGCCCTGGAGCCTTTATAAGCCTAACCCATAGGATTACCCTGGCATCATGCCACCCAACCTTAGTTTCCAGTGCCTCTGTCGAGTAGAGCCACTGGAGTGATCCCCGGGGTGAATTTTCTATTTTCCATCTACCCATCAAAATTTCTCTTGAAGATGTTTGACATGTATGGGAAGTCTATTCCATAGCATGGGCAGTCTCTGGGTTATGAACCTGTCTCTCCAGCATGACCTGTTGATTGTGGTAATGAGGTTGAGGTCTCTGGAGCATGTGGTGTTGAGGGATTGGGATTTCTTTAGATGTAGCATTTCTAACAGAGCTGGGTCAGACATGGCTTTGTAAGTCAAGCAGAGAGACAGAGAATAGTTGGAGTTTTTTGAGTCTGTCCATATAGGGCAAGTGTTTAAGGCCTAGGATCTTCTTTGTGAGGTACGTTTGTGGCCTCTCCAGTTGTTGCAGGTGTCTAGTGCGGTACATGCCAAATGGGGCATTGTACTCAATGACTGGTCTAATGAGGGAAGAGTAGAGGGAGACAATGACTTCTTTCTTCCTGGATGCAGAGCTCTTAGTAATGAGATGTGCCACATAGAAGGACTTTGTGACCACAGTGGCAGTGTGGTGGTCAAAAGAGAGGTTGTTGTCAACCTGTGTTCCCAGATCTCTTATAATGCCTTCTGTGTTCAGTGGACTACCATCGATGTGGTAGTTCATGGGAACTGGCTTTTTCCCAAAGGGGATTACAACATATTTTTTGGCATTGAGCTTAAGGCCATGGTTTTGACACCAGTAGTAAGTCTCAGTGAGGCCTTTCTGTGGGATGTCGACATCACTTGGGGAGTTAATAATGGCTCCTAACTTGCAATCATCTGCGAACTTTGTCAGCCAGAGTCCCTTCATGTTGGACTGGACTTCTGAGAAGTAGATACCAAACAGGAGAGGACCCAGGACCGATCCCTGTGGAACTCCACTCGTGACTTGTTGGCAGTCTGACTTGGAGTCAGCTACTTTAACACTGTGGGTTCTATCTGTGAGCCAGTTTTCAACCCACCTAGTGACATAGGGGTTGATGCCTAGCTTAGTGAGTTTTTTTATGATTTTTCTATGATTTTTGACTAGGGAATGGTATCAAAGGCCTTGGCCAGATCAATGTTGGCTGTATGAACCACCTTGCCTTAATCCACAGCTCTAGTGACTGACTCAAAGAAGTCGACCAAGTTGAGCAGGCATGATCTGCCCTTCACAAAACCAAACTGTGTGGGATCTAGAGTTTGGAGATTTCCTATATCCTTGTTTATTAGGTCCATGATGATGCATTCCATAGCTTTGCATATCAGACTTGTCAGGCTAATGGGGCGATAGTTCCCAGGGTCTTTAGTTGCTCCTCCTTTGTGGAGAAGGATGACTATAGCAGTGCGCCATTCGGTAGAGAAAAAGCCTGAGGTGAGGCTGTGATTGAACAGAGCACACAGGCGAGGTCTCTGTTCACTCTGTAGTTCATGTAGAACACAGCCAGGGATATTGTCAGGTCCCACAGAAGATGTATTCTTGGCCTTGGGCAGTGCTGTTTTAACCTGTGCAGCAGTAATACTGGGTGCCTGGCAATCTGCTGGTATTGTGATTGGTCCTTTTGGAGGGGAGGGGTAAAGTTGGCACTGAATCTGACGGCCAGTATATTGGCAATATCTGTTGGCTCGGTATAGGAGGTACCATTGTGCAGTTGCTCAGAGCAAATTTGGGTATTGCCGTTGAGATTCTTTATATAACTATAGAAGGCCTTGTGGTTGTCTTTACTATCTGCTGAAATTCTGTTTTCATAGCTAGCTTTAGAGGATTTGATGAGGGATCTTAACTTTTTGTTGAGGCTGATAAGGGAGTTTTAAAAGTCTTGGGACTTCACCTTATTCCGCATCAGTTTCAGTTTCATCAGGGATGGTTTACACATCTCATGCCAGGGCTTCTACATACTGGCTAAACTATTTGTTGCCTACACAGTGCCTTTTTTATGCAGTGACCACCTACCGGACACTTCTACATAGCAAACCAAGACTTAAATTCAAACAACATCATGGTGTCACTACTTTGTCTTAAGAGTCTAAATAAAAAGATACCAGAACTTGAGGCCCTCCCCCAACTCAAACACAGTCATAGCTGTGCAGCTACTGAGATATGGTTTCAGTGCAATGACGGCACTCCCTTAACATCAGGGTTTAGCATCTATTACACTTTCAGTCCCTTGAATAACTGCAGGGAGAAGTATTTGCATTTGCCAGAAACACCATTACCCCTTGCCAAATTACCCATGACTCATCCTTGGAGCTCCTGGAGACCCAAATCTTCCTTAACAAGTCCAACTATTACTTCATTGCTGGCTACAGATCCCCATCAGTACCCTTCATAGATTATTGAAATTTCCTTAATACCATTAATGGGTTAAATACTGAACCAATGCCTTCTTGCTAGGGGACTTCAGTTACCCAAGCATTGGGTGGCACACTTACACCTGTAAAAATGGATATGCTCACTTTTCCTAGACGCTGTTAGAACTGATGCACAAAAACAAACTGTAAAACTGCCCACTAGAGACTCTAATATCCTTGACTTGATTCTTACCCTTCTATACCCCGTTCACCATCTCATCACCCATGGTTAAATCTGGCCACATATCAGCCATCTTCTCTGTCAGATCTAGTGGTAACAACCCACACCAAATGAGGCCAGAGTCCATTTTTAGGACTTCTGAGCAAACTTACTTCAGCTTGCAGAAGATTTATGCAAAACTCCTAACAATCCCTTGCAAATGGACCCAAATGAGAAGGCTGCTGCAATCACCATAATTTCTTACCAGTACCTAAACAGCTGCATGGAAAATCTTCACCCACCCACTCTAAGCACAATGGTAGTGTCACAAATAAACTTCTTTGATGGCACTCCCATATTAGTAATCTGTATAATAACAGAAAAAAATAATGAAAATGTGTTTATTTATTTTACATTTGTTTACTAAGAAAGTCTGACTGGGCAGATCCCATTTTCAGCAGAGGCCCGGGGAGAAAAGCTCCAGATAAAGTGACAGTACATGCAACATTAGTAACAGTAAATAAGGCATGACAAACAATATACAACATAGGTTACAGTTGATACAGCAAGTCTAACATTAGATACATCAGATATGGAACTTAACACAGTGAAATTATTAACATCGAACCTATGAGTATTAATATACATTTGTAAATGGAAAATAATTCTAGATTTATCACACATTTAAGAATAAAAAGAAAAAAATCATAATACAAATAAGATCATTGTCCAAGAGACAGGCTGAATAATTAATGGAAAGTGTGCTTATGATAACAAGAGATCAGCCAGGGTGTTACATGAGCACAGCCAAGTGTCAGATAATTTTTTGGGTAGTTTTTAAACTGCTGTGTGTTGTCAGTGGTTTTAATATTATGGGGAGGAAGTTCCAGGTTTTTGAGATATAGGAAGAATATAGGGAGTCTCCTGGAGTGTTGTTAGTTTTAGAGACTTGTAGTAAAGATTTATTTGATGATCATAGTGTTCAAGTGTTAGAGTAAGTCTGTAGTAAGCTTTGGAGAGCTGGGTTTTTTTCAGGGTTATAGAGTAATTTGTAGGCCATGATTAACTGGTCGTATGCAAGAAGCTGAGGTAGTTAAAGCCAGGATATTTTTTTGATGGCTAGACAGTGATGTGACCTGTGTTGTGATCCAGTAGCAAATTTAGCTATTTGGTTATAGCAAGTATTCAGTTTATCTAAATCTGTTTTTTTTTTGTTTTGTTTTTTTTTGTTTTTTTTGAGGTTGATAAGGATGGGTCAAGCATATAATAGAGTTGCTATTAGGTGAGTTCTGGCTATGGCAGCTCTTGAGAAGTCGGTTAAACATTTTTGGTTTCTGTAAAGTGTGCACATTTTTGTGGACTTTTTAATTCTTTGTGATATATGCAAGTCAAATCTTAGTATATCATCTACAATGACTCCTAGTAGTTTTGTGGATGGTTCAGGTGTAATGATTGTGTTGTTATTAGCTGTGGTGTGGAACTGTGGGGAGGAATCTAGTGGTCTGGTAGGTTGAAAGATCATAGGTTTTGTTTTTTTGGGGGTTAAGAATACATTGGGAGTTAGCCAGCCATGTTTCAATTTCTGTAAAGGCCTGTTGTGTTTTGCCCTGAAGTTGTTGCATGGTAGGGGCTGCACATATTAATGCTGAGTCATCTACATATTGGATAATGGTGGCAAGTGAGGTGTCTGAGTTGAGGTTATTAATGAAACTACTGAAGAGAAAAGGGCAAGTATGGAGCCCTGTGGGACCACAAGGATAATAGGGAGAAGTGTGGAGAGGTCATATTGCCACTCAACTGCCTGCTGATGACCTGTTAAGTAACTATTTTACTGTGAGACACATGAAGAGTGTATCTTTAGGTCTGAGAGAGCAGTTAGAGGTTTGTTGTGGCAGACTGTGCCAAAGGCTTTAGACATATCTAAGAAAATTGATGAGACTATGTTTCCCTCATTCCTGTATTGGTTTATAGTGTTGGCAAAGCTAAGTGGAGCAGTGGTTGTACTGTGGGGTGGTCTAAATCTGTTTTGAGAGATGGAAAGTAAGTTACTGGATGCTAGATATCTCATAAGTTTGGAATGTATACATTCCTCCAGGAATTTTGAAAGGGGGGATAGGATAGCTATGGAGTGATAATTAGCTAAGTTGATTTACCACCTTTATGTAGGGGGATAATACAAGAAATTTTCCAGATGGTAAGGACGTAGTTTTCAGAAACTGAGCAGTTAATCAGTATTGATATGGGATGACGTATAGCCCCAGCTGCAATATTTAGGAACTCTGATGGTAATTTATCAGCTGCAGTTGTAGATGGTTTAAATTTTTTAGGAGTTTTTCTATGATTTTGGTGGGGATGGGTTGAAATGAGAAGGAAGTATTACTGTTATTCAGATTATTAGTTGTTTGCAGGTTATTTGGGTTATCTCTGTTTAGTGCAAGAATACTTTCTGTAAAGTATTTGTTAAACTGTTCAGCGGTGAATTCTGAATTATTTGGTAAGGTAGGGGAGGGGGTTGTGGTTTGTCTGGGATTGAGTATGTTTTTGATTGTAGCCCAGAATTTTTATGGGTTATTTTGATACTTAATTTGCATGTTAGTATAATAGTCCTTTTTGTCTATCTTGATTTGGTGTTTAACTTTATTCCTGAGTTGTTGATAAGTTATACAATCAGATGAAGTTTTGCTAGTATGCCAGGAGATCCAGGCCTTGTCTCTTTGCCTAAGGAGGGTTTTTATTTCAGTAGTAAGCCATGGGGCAGAGTTTGCTTTGCTTTGACACAAACTGTTCTAGGGGGTGCCATACTGCTGAGTATACTGAGGAGAGTATTACTAACATGTTCACCTGCTGCATCTAAGGGTAAAGTCTTCCATGGGCTCCAGTTACAGTGTTTTAGAGTATATATTAGTTCCTGTGGTTTAAAAAGTTTCTTATTATGGATTTGAAGATACATAGTGTGCTTAGTAGGATTAATTTGTTCCTGAGTAGGTAGGTAGGTATGTGATCACAGATGTCTGATAAATACCCAGCATTTTGATAATGGGAGGGTTTGCTTGTTAGGACCTAGTCGAGAATGGAGTGCTTGTTATTTATTTATTACTTATTTTACATTTGTTTACCGGGAAAGTCAGACTGAACATAGGTCCATTTTCAGTGAAGGCCTGGGGAGAAAAGCTCCACAATACAATACAGTACACGACAAAAGAAAAAAAAACTAGAGCATACTTATAGCAAACATACACAATATGTTAGAGATTAAAAATTCCTATAGTAGACAATCATTGTGCTACATAACTTAAAATAGCATTTGTATTATTTTTATAGATATAAGTTTTGTCAAGTAAATATCAATGGGTTCACAAGCTTTCAGTGGACATCATATCTCTAGGCAAAAAGAGAAAATCGGATGCACTTCCATAAAAGGCACATTTCCTGCTGTTAGGCAGATTCTTGTTGTTTAGCATTTTCTTCATTGTTCAGAGTTCATTCAGAGTTCACAATTCACAGTACATTTTGCATACAGACTATCGCATACTCAATTTCCTCAAACACATGCTTTGGCTGGTCATATTCTACAATCCCCCATTTGATGCTGTGTAAGCATCACCATTCAACCTATCATACATTTGTCCTAAATCTAACATAACCATGCTACTGGTCTTTTTATCATTGTAAAATGTTGTCATTTTATCATTTACATTCATAGCAGCAGGCATATAAAACTTAGGCACTTTATTCACAGTTTTTGAAGACATTAATTTCAAAATCAATGCTTTGATTAGAAATAAGACAAGAAAAGCAACAATTGCTAATACTGCAATTAATAAAATCAGTTTCAACAGTCCACCTCTCCAACCTGAGAACAGGTTAGTTAACCAAACCCATGTTGAACTATTGGCCTCTTTGGCCTCTGAAAGTTCAGAAATTCTCTGAATCAGTTCAAGGTAACTTTCAATTTTGTGAAAAAAACTTTCAGGAATAAACGTGCAGCACTCCTCCTGGATTAAAGCGCAAGTTCCTCCTTTCACCGCTAGGGTGAAATCGAGAGCCATACGGTTTTGGAGTACTACAGCTCTCATAGCAGTCAGTTCATCAGTTACTAATTCTAGGGCAGAAAATGTAGCATTGCTCAAAATTTCGAGCAGTTTAGATAACTTTCTCAGTTCCCAAATTGACTTCACTGCTCCGTATGACGGAATGATACCAGCCCATGATATGATGTCATCACCCAAGTCCATATGGGATAGTCCTTTGGTACTAGCATGAGCTAAGTCGTGATGATAGATTCAGGAAGCATCAACTTGACCTACCGGGTTGGTAGTCCTCTTGACCTCTCGAATGTTCCGCATTTTTCCTTTAGGTAAAGTAGACACATGTCGAATAGCTGGAACTAGGTAACCCAGGAAACAACTGCCAGGCCAGTTTCCTAGTAGCCATTTATATGCTTTTCTTCTGCACACAAAATAACAGTTTTCTACTTTAATGGTGATATTGATAGACCTAAAGCGATTCCTGGTATTCTGAAGTCCTTCGAATATTTTCCAGTAGACAGTTTCTATTTTCCGGGAAAAGTTAGCTATAGAATTCTTAACAATTCTTAATATAGGTGAAAAATCTGTTACACAACCCCATGCAGTACAGTTATATGCCACAGTTTTGTTACAATGGCTCCACCCTACTCTGGATCCTACTCTGGTTTTATCAATTCTTTGAAAACACACAGTTCCATTTTGACGGAGGGACAACTGTAATGCTACCTTGTGTTTTGAGACAGCCTTTGATGTGTCATAGATCAGATTCGTCCAAGTCTCTTCAATCCCTAAAGGGACTATATTTAGCATCAATCCCCCATGAACCGTAGGAATGGCAGTGCAGATCCAACAATTGGAGACATTAAGGGATGATGCATAAGCATATTTTATTGCTTGGTAGGTGTTAAATTGTGGATGCCACGCAGTATTTTTTGGCATGAGGTATGACTGGAGCAGGAAATAGAAATGGCCATAGTAAGAAGATGATAACAACACCATAATAGTTATGCAGTACTTCTGTGGAAATGGTGGTTTTGGTTGGATTTTTGTGTTGGAATGCAGAACTGTCCCGATTGGAGAAATGTCAGTCATCATCAGGTACTGGAACAGTATGGCTTCTAGTTCGAGAAGCAATAGGTGAGGAATCTGGTGCTGTAAAGGTGTTTGATCTTCAGATGGGATGACTTTCTTAACGTGTGACATATGAATCCAGGTAGGTGAGCCTTGTAATCATACCGCTGAAGATGTTGTCAATAGAACCAGGTAGGGCCCCTTCCAACGAGGTTGCAGTGCTGTTTTTCGGGAGAAAGACTTGACATATACCCAATCTCCCAGTTGCAGTTCAGAAGACAGGAAAAGATCAGGATTATGTCGTGCCACTGCTACTTGGCGATGATAATACTGTAAGAAAGAAACAAGAGAAGTACAATATACAATAACATCATGATCAAAGGCATCATACTCAGAAAAGGGTGGTGGTGGAGTCATGGCCATGCACATAGGGTGGCCCATGAGGATTTCATGAGGAGAAAGACCTTTAGTAGAATGTACTTGTGCTCTCATAGAGAGCAAAGCTAGAGGTAAGGCCTGTACCCAAGTGAGGCCTGTTTCAGTAGTAATTTTTGCTAGTCTGGTTTTCAGTGTTTGATTCATACGTTTGATAATGCCAGATGCCTGCAGTCGATATGGGCAGTGAAATTTTATACCCAACATAGTACACAGTGAGTCAATTAACTGAGCTGTAAAATGTGTTCCACGATCTGAATTTATATAACAGGGAACACCAAATTGAGGTATAAATTCATAACAAAGTTTCTTAGCAACTGATATAGCATCATTCTTTACACATGGGTATGCTTCTAGCCAGCCAAAAAAAAATATCAACAACAGTTAAAACATATTTAAAACAAGCACATATTGGTAATTCAATAAAATCCCATTGCAAAGCGCAAAATGGTCCCAATGGTTTTGGCAAGAGTTGTGCGGGAGCCATTGTGCCTTTTGAAATATTGTACTGTAAACAAATGGAGCATGTGCTCACAAAGTGCTGTACAGAAGCAGAAAGCCTTGGGGCAAACCAATCCCTTTGGATTTGTTTTATTAAGGCTTGTACCCCAGCATGGGCTGGCAAATGATAAGCTTTAATGAGAGAATTTAGCATGGATATAGGGCAGACCAATCTGCCATCTGGATGTTGCCAAAGTGAATCAGAGCATTTAAAACAATTGTTAGCCAGCCACACTTGGGCAGATAGCCTAGTATGAACCTATGAACCTATGTTCTTCTTTCTGATTCTGAAACCTCATCCTGTAAAGCTTTTAACACTGTATCATCAAAAGTTGTCATGGATTGTAATGGCTGCAAAAAGTGACCCTGAACAGTTTGTGAGTAAGCAGCCTGTTTAGCAGCCCAGTCAGCAAAATTATTGCCCTTACTTTCGAAAGTATCATTGGATTGATGGGCTGCGCATTTAACAATAGCAATTTCAGAAGGTAACAATAAGTCTTGTAATAAATTATTGATATAAAAATGATTTTTAATGGGTGTTCCGGAAGATGTTAGGAACCCCCATTCTTTCCATAACATACCAAAATCATGTACAACACCATGGGCATAACGGGAATCAGTATAAATGGTAACACGCTTGTTTTTAGCTATTTTGCATGTATTTGATAATGCCACTAATTCTGTGACCTGCACGGAGGCGCCTGTAGGTAATCGTGCTGATCGCAATACTTCAGTCGGTGTACAGACTGACCAAGCAGCTTGGAATTCTCCAGAGTTTGTTCTTAAACAGGATCCATCAATGAAAAGAACTAATTCAGGATTTTGTAAAGGAGTATCATATAAATTTAACCTAGGAGAAAGGACAGAGTTAACTACTTGTACACAATTATGTGGTTCTCCGTCATCTGAGGTCGGTATTAAAGAAGCTGGGTTTAGTGGTGGGCAGCGTTTAACTTGTAAAGTGGGATTACCCATTAAACATATTTCATACTTAGTAAGACGTGCATTTGAAAAATATTGTGTTTTGGTCTTCAGAAGCAATGCTTGAACAGCATGTGAGACTGCTAATACCGTGTCATGCCCCAGGGTTAGTGGAGCTGCCATGTCTACCAAAATGGCAGCTGCTGCCACAGCCCATAAGCAAGCTGGGTAACCAGAAGTAACCAGATTCAATTGAGTGCTGTAGTAAGCAATAGGTCGGTAACCTCCAGTGCATTGCTGAGTTAAAAGGCCTAGAGCAGTTTTATTCTGTTCGCAACAAAAGAAAACAAAAGGTTTTGAATAATCCTAAGGCAGGAGGCTGTACCAGGGCCGTTTTGATGGCCTGAAAAGCCTCATCGTGCTGTGACGTCCAGGGTAGAGGGTCTGTAATGTCTTTTTTCAAAAGTTGCAGCAGAGGGGCTGAAAGTTCTGAAAAATTAGATACCCACTGTCTGCAGAATCCCGCTAGACCAAGAAACCCTTTAAGTTGTCTCTGAGTTACAGGACGTGGTGCATTTTGAATGGAACTGATTCGGTTAGGGAGTATCCGACGAGAACCCATTTCAATAATGTGTCCTAAATACTGCACTTTGTCTTGACAGTATTGTAGTTTAGATTTATTTACTTTAAATCCTCATGCAGCTAAAAAATTTAATACTAAAAGGGAATCTTCCTTACATGAGGTACTGTCTGGAGAGGCTATAAGTATATCGTCCAAATATTGAACTAAAACTGAACGTGACAGTAATTGTAAATCTTTTAACTGTCTATGCATCTCCCTTGAAAATAAAGTTGGGGATTCTACATATCACTGGGACAATCGAGTCCAAGTATACTGTTGCCCTTTGTAGGTAAAAGCAAACAAATGTTGACTATCAGGATGTACTGGAATAGAGAAAAAAGCAGATGAAATATCTATTACTGTAAAATATCTAGCTGTAGGTGGGATGCAGCTTAAAATAGTAGCTGGGTTTGGCACAATTGGGAAGACAGGCATAACTGCTTTGTTAACTTCCCGTAAGTCTTGTACAAATCTGTAAGCTTGTTTACCAGGTTTCTTCACTGGAAATATTGGAGTGTTACAAGGGCTTTTGGTGAGTATTATGATCCCTTGCTGTTCTAGTGCAGAAATAACAGGGGCTATACCAGAGATAGCCTCAGCTGTCAGAGAGTACTGTGGTACTCGCAGCAACTTTGCACCTGTTTTTTTTAGAGTTATTTTTACAGGGATAGCTGAAGTTCAAAATTGTACATCATTGTCATGAGTTGTCCACAAGTAAGAGGGTAGGAAATGTAAATCTTCATTTCTGTTAGATTCGGACTGAATACACATAGATTGTAGTGTTATGGTGTCATCCAAGGCTGCCAAAGTAGTGTCCTGTTGGTCTGAAGGCACTTGGAGATAAACTCCATCAGCTGTGCAAAAAATGGTGGCCCCCATTTTGCAAAGCAAATCTCTTCCTAACAAGTTTAAAGGTGCTGAGGGTCCTACTAAAAATGCATGATTATCCTGCAAAGGTCCCAAAGTTATTGGGACTGGTACGGTTTCAGAATACTCAATAGGTATACCAGAGACACCTACTCCTTTAGTTAGTTTGTTAGAAAGGGGAATATTCATGGCTGTTTTGCTAGTCAGCATAGATTTAGTCACCCCGGTATCAATCAGGAACAGCTATGGTTTATTTTTAACCAGTAACATGACATGTGGTCTGTCCTGCTCCACAGAAAGGAAAGGGTACAACTGCTGTTGTTTCTGTTCAGGGAACCTTCATTGTGTTTGCTGT
The DNA here is from genome assembly GCF_019279795.1 of Protopterus annectens. Taxonomy (NCBI): domain Eukaryota; kingdom Metazoa; phylum Chordata; order Ceratodontiformes; family Protopteridae; genus Protopterus; species Protopterus annectens. Next base: position 847,258,822 of record NC_056746.1, on the reverse strand, counting down.
CGGGGGTTTGGCATCCAGTTAGAGTTCCACTGTTGTGATGCATCAGTATACGGTGCAGGTTGTTCAGCCAAGTATGGACACTCATTTTTCCAATGGCCTGCCTGGCCACAATTGAAACACTTGGTCTGATTATTAGGCTTCTGAGGTTGGGTTGACTGTGTACCTTGATAGTTTTGTCTAACTTGATTTGCTGGACCTTGACCCCTACTTCTCCCTCTTCCCCACCCTCGTCCTCTACCTCGGTGACTGGGTTGGCCAAAAACGTTACACATTTGGATTTGTGCTTGTACTAATTTTTCCTGTAAATCCTTTTTTTCTTTAGCCAAATGGTCAGATAGGTATTGTACTTGCTGAACTAACTCATGTAGGCCTAAACTAGGCCAATTCAAACATACCTCTTTTAATTTATCTCTCACTTAAGGGCGTAACCCATCCACAAAAGCAGCTGACAGCCCGCTTTGTGCTGGCCCTTCGGTGGGCTCTGGGTATCTGGAATATGCCTCAAAGGCATCAGTAAGTCATTGTAAGTGCTCATCTATAGGTTCATCTTCTTTCTGTACGATTGATTTAATCTTAGACCAATTGGGGGTAGGTGGCACTATGACGATGATAGCATCGACCATTCACTGCCTGACTGCTTCAAAACCATTTTCTCCTTGTGTGTCATGTTTTGGTATTGGGGTGGGGACACTGGCATGATCCCAGATACGTTTCATTAGATCAACTGGAACAGTGTATTGGAGGATGGCTTTAACTTCTCCTATAGTAGGATTTTGTAAACAAATGTGTCCTGCTAATACACGTTGGAATTTTGCTGGGTTATTATGAATAGGCGGAAGTGGCTTAGTGATTGCTTGAAAATCAACTGCCAACCACGCCCTAGGTACGACTACAGTAGCTGGTTGTCCCGCATCTCTAGCATGTGCTGGATTTGGAACCTCTCTCAATGGAAATACTCCTGCTTCATTTGATGAGCTCATGCTCAAATCAGAAGTAAAGCTTTGATGAGATTTATGTGGACTAACGTAACCATCCTTGTCCTCAATTACAATTGGGCATTGCTTATAATATTTGCCCTTGTGTGAATATACAGTTTTCCTGTTCTGAGGTATTTTCAGCTGACTGGACCTAGGGTTGAAAAGCATTTGTACTTTTCTTTTGTGATGTTGCTTTACCTTAGAGCGGGTTACTCTAGGGGATGATTTGCCTGTATCTATCTGATCAGGTTGTTCTATAGCTACTCGGCTAGACTGACCTGCTGTTTCCTGATCTCCATTTCTGGAGTTAGGAATAGTTTGTTCTTCCCTTCGCCGGCCTTTTCCCTGTATTGTGGAGCTAACAGTTCTGTCCTGAAGTTGTGAAGGCTGATATTGTGGTGGAGGAGCTGTAGGGGATTTATTTATTTATTTATTTATTTATTTGCAGTTGGTTTACCAGGATAATCCATTGGGCCAAAAAGAACCCGTTTTCAATGGAGTCCTGGGGAGAAAAGCTCCAAAAAACAGACAGATTAGGTACATACAAAGATGACTACTAAAAATTATACAAAAATAAAAGATAAAACATTTACGCTCAAAATTCACGAAGCATTCAAAACAATACAATATGATGAGGGTTAATGTGAAGTAAATATGATGAGACAGTGATGTTGTTTTACATTAAAGAGTAGTTTTTCAGTAGGCAGATAAGTTTTGTTAGGTAAAGTGAAGTATTATGAGTGTGAGAGAAGGGTAAGATATCATATGTTTATGAGGGGTGGGAGCAAGAACATTCCCATTGGGACTTTAGATGTGTATGAAGAGATTTTTTGAACATGTGCTGGTTGGAGGTGGTGCGTATGGATGGTGGGAGTGAGTTCCAGAGACGGGCTAGGTTAAAGGATAGTAAGTGTTTGCCTGGGGGATGAGATGGTTTATGAACTTCTAGTAGGTTTTGATTGTTAGATCTTAAGACTCTATTTGGTAGGTGCATTTTAAAGGCAGAAGACAGGGAGGGACAAAGAGAGGGGTTGAGAATGAGCTTATGAGCTAAAGTCAGCTGTGTATATATGAGATGATTAGGCAGTTCAAGCCAATTTAGTTTTAGGAGAGAGGAACAGTGATGGGTGGATGATCTATGGCTGTTAGCGAATTTGGCGATTTTATTATAGCAAGAAGAAAGCTAGTTTTTTAGAGAGGTCTGAAGATTAGTCAGCAATGGAGCCCCATAGAGAAGGGAGGGGATAAGAAAGGAGGAAGCGAGAGTGATTTTGGAGGAGCTTGTAAGGTACTGATTCTGCCGGTAGAGCATACCTAGTTTTTGATGGTTTTTTTAATATTTAGTTGTAGGTGAGAATTGAAATTGAGCCGATTGTCAATTTGTACACCCAGTAACTTGGTTTCAGACACCAGTTCCAGGGGTGAGTTATCTTGGCTGGTGATCGAGAAGGTGTTTATGTCAAAGTAAGTAGTTTTAGAGGGGGTAAATACCATTAGCTTTGTTTTGGAGGCATTGAGTGCTAAGTGATTTATTTTCATCCAATGTTCTGTAATTGAAAAAGCTTCTTGAGTAAGTTTTTGAAGCAAGGAGGAAGAGGTGGCAGAGCAGATAATGGTAGAATCATCTGCATATTGGATGATGTTAGCGAATGGAATGGATTTGTGGAAATCATTTATAAATATATTAAAAAGAAGGGGACCAAGAATAGATCCTTGGGGAACTCCAGTGGGGTACTAAGGAAAGAGGAAGTGGCCTTTTTCCATATTACGGCTTGGTGTCTATTTGATAAATAGCTGGAGAACCAATTTATGGAGGAGGGAGAGAGGTTAAGTTTTGACAGTTTGGTTAAGAGCAGGCTATGTGAGATAGTGTCGAAGGCCTTAGAGAGGTCAAGTAGTAAGGTAGAGACAATGTGGCCTGAGTCGCGTGCTCTATTAACAGTCTCAAGGTAGGACAGGAGGGCTGTCATAGTGCTATGGTTTGGCCTGAAACCATGTTGTGTACGGGTTAGAAGGTTATTATCTAAGAGATGTGGTAAGAGTTGAATTTGGATACATGGGATGGGGGGAACCATGGGTTATCAGATGATTCAGGTATCTGTAATTTATTTAATTCTTGTACCGGATATAATCCCTTAGAGGGTGGTTCTTTTAAACGTTTACCTTTTGCTATATCTAGATTCTTAGCAGCTTGTCACATTTCCTTTATCTGCTCTTTTAACTTTTGTTGGCTATCTTTAAGGCTACTAATGACCGAATCCTTTTCTCGTTCTTTAGCCTCACATATCCAATCATTAAAAGCTGCCCAGCACAACCCTGGTATTTTTCCTTTCTTTTTTAACTTTTTCCGTAAATTATTCAGAACATCCTTATTAAAACTTCCATTTTCTGGAAATGCCAGATCGCCGTCATCTTTAGTAAGGGCGATCCACTGATCCAAAAACATACAACTGTCCCGGGACACCCGATAAAACATATAACCAGCTGTTGTACCTTTTTCTCGCTCATTTATTTTCCTTGCACTCGCTCCCATTTTCACTCAAAACCCCACTAGCACTCAATAAGCTATACCTGTTTAACACAGGTCTAGCTAAGGTGTTAAAAACATCGTGTTACCCCACTATCACTCAATAAGCTATACCTGTTTAGTCACAAGTCTAGCTAAGGCATTATAAAAACGTCTTGTTACCCCACTAGCATTTCTCCTTTCATACGTATGACGTCAGTATTTTCTGTATTAACCCCACTCTCGTACTGTGTATTTATTAACCCCACTCTCATACTGCGCATTATTAATCTCACTCTCATACTGCGTATTCAAAGCATGCCACTTACCTTAAAACGACTGAATGAGAGAAATCATAACTTGTCAGAAAAAAAAAAAAATTATTCGTAAAATTTTGAAGGCAGACAGGGACAGAAGAATGAAAGAAATACTACAGAGACAGAAAAACCTGCCATGGGCCCTTTAGCAGTATTTCGTTCAGTTCCTGACTGCTGCAGCTTGCTCTTAATTCAGATCCGAGTAAACGGCACCAATTGTTAAGTCGTACATTACTTTGTAAATGAAGAATGCAGCTCTTTCTCTCTTTCAGTGGTTTTTATTAACTACAAGTACACACATGCGGGAGCCTCATGGAAAGTACCAGGGAGACTCTCAGAACAAGGAAATAAACAAGCTTATGTACTTGTAATAGTGCTGACAGTACAAAAATATGAAACTGAACCAATTAGATTATTACACAGGGCAATTAACCAATCAAAGGTTTACCCGTAAACATAAGACAATTCACATCATCATATCTCTAGGCAAAAAGAGAAAATCGGATGCACTTCCATAAAAGGCACATTTCCTGCTGTTAGGCAGATTCTTGTTGTTCAGCATTTTCTTCATTGTTCAGAGTTAATTCAGAGTTCACAATTCACAGTACATTTTGCGTACAGACTATCACATACTCAATTTCCTCAAACACATGCTTTGGCTGTTCATATTCTACACTATACACAGAAACATTCTCTTAGTTTGGGTTAGCCTGGTGAGTGGCATGAACATAGCCTGTCACTTAAATAGTGGGTTTTCAGGAGTTTTTTGAAATGAATAAAGGATGTGGTAGAAGTTATTTGGCTTGGTACTGTGTTCCAGGTTTTAGCAATGATGCTGGAAAAGAGGGATTTACCGGCATCGTTTCTATGTTGGATGACAGTTATGAGGTTCTGGTTACTAGATCTTAATGTTCTAGAGGGAATATGGAACTAAATTAGACGCTGAAGTGCTGGGGTTTTCTCAGGAAGGTAGTACAGTTTGTGTGCTATAGAGAGTTGATTGAGTAGAAGTATACGAGGCAACTCAAGCCAGTTATAGACAGTGGTGAGACCCATATGAGGCTTCAGTAGCAAACTTAGCAATCTTGTTGTAGCAATATTCCATTTTATTTAGATCGGTTTGGCAGAGATTAGTCAAGATGGGAGAGGCATACAGGAGGGTGGATAGAAGATGAGTCCTTGCGATGGTTACTTTGGTGTGTTTTGTCATAAACTGTTTGTTCCTGCAGAGGAGACCAAGTTTTTTATTAACTCGCTTGATGATTTGTGCTATGTGGATGTTGAACCTCAGGTTATTGTCTATTTCTACACCTAGCAGTTTAGTGTATGTGGTTGGACTAATTTGAATGTTTTCTTTAGAGTAGATGGTGAAATAACTATTTAGGGGAGGAGATCTGCCTGGGCTGAAGAGAATTAGTTTGTTTTTTTGGGGATTAAGAAGTTTGATGTTAGTGAGCTAAGTTTTGGCTAGGTTGAAGTTATTTTGGGTTAGGGTTTGTAGTTCACTTAGGGTGGGTTCAGCACCTATAAGGGTGGTGTCATCTGCGTATTGTACTACTGAGGCAGTGGGTGAGGATGAAGAGATCTTTTTAGTAAATAAAGAGTACAGCAAAGGGCCAAGGATGGATCCTTGAGGGACACCTATGGTAACTGGTAACATGGGGGGCAGTTGTCCCTGCCATAGGACTGCTTGCTGACAGCCAGATAAGAAGCTGTTGAACCATGATAGAGATGGAGGACTTATATTTAGGGTAGATAGAGTTTCAAGAAGCATACTGTGATCTACCATGTCAAAGGCTGTTGATAAGTCTAAGAACATGGAAGAAACAAATAGACCCTTGTTTCTATGGTGGTTAACTATATTGGTGAATGATAGCAATGCTGTGGTGGTGTTTTGGGAAAGTCTAAAGCCATGCTGGGTTATGGAGAGTAGGTTGTTATTTTGGAGGTACTGCATTAATTGATTATGAACAACTCTTTCTAATATTTTGGATAAAGGTGATAGGATTGCTACTGGGTGATAGTTGGTGAGCTCTAAGGAGTTTCCTCCTTTGTGCAGTGGAATAATATGTGATGTTTTCCATGAGGTGGGAACTTTGCATTCTAACAGAGATCTATTTATGAGAATAGAGACAGGAGAGGCTATAGCTTCAGCTGATATCTGAAGGAAGCCCGCTGGTAGCATATCAGCTGCTACAGTGGTTGGTTTAAGTTTCCTAAGGAGTTTAGAATTTGTCTTGGTGGACACAGAGTGAAGGTGAAAACTGGCTTTATTTTTTGTATATTGGGATGGGTTGGTGTAGTTATTGGTGTGAGGCTGCTAATGCTATTTTGGGCATTGGCAAGGGTCTGCACTGTTTATATAAAGAATTTGTTAAACTGAGTGGGACTGTTTTCATGGTTATTTGGTAGCACAGGGGTTGGAGTAGTGGACTTTCCTGGGTGTAGCATACAATTTACTGTGGCCCAGAATTTTTGGGGATTGTGAGCATATTTTTCTTGCATATTTTTATAGTAGCTAGATTTGTCTAGTTTGATTTGATTTTTGGCTTTGTTACAGTGCTCTAGACAGTTTTGTCTCAAAGTAGTGGTTTTGTTTTTTTTTTATATTGTATCCAGGCCTTGTCCCTTTCTTTCATTATAGTTTTAGTATCCTTTCTTAGCCATCAGGCATAGTTAGTTTTTATTGTAATGGTTCGGGGGGTGCATGATGATTTAAGATTTTTATGAAGGTTGTGTTAAAGTATTCGACGACTTTGTCTAGAGATAGTTGTTTTAGGGGAGTCCAATTGCAGCTTTTTAGTGCATTGATGAAGCCAGTAGCTATAAAGGTCTTTTTGTTTCTAACTACTCCGAGGATAGGTTGGCTGATGGTTTGGGATCTGTTCCTAATTAGGTAGGTTGATTAGGGTATCTGGAAGACAGCCAGATTGCTGTGCAACAGTGGGGTCAGATACCAGGATCCAGTCTAAGATGGACTGGTGTTTGGATGTTTTGTCAACTGATTTTGTGTCTATTCTAGGAGGGAAATGGATAATTTGTGAGAAGCCATAGAGATTAATGTGGTTGCTATGGGTTGTTGGAGTTACAGGTAAACCAGTCAGTATTAAGATCACCCATGATAACAGTTTCTTGGGTGATGTTATTAGAGATACATTGAAGGATGTGTTCAGTGTGGAAATATTATTCCCTGGTGGGGTGTAAATGCCTACTATAGTTATGTGCTTGTTAGCATCAATTTGTAATTTGGCAAGAAGTAGGTCAGTATTAGTAGGGGTAGTTATTTGTAGATTTAGAGTTGTAAAAAATTGTCATCCCCATATTCAAGACCACAATGAAAGTGCCAGCAAGGAGCTTAAGAACACTGTTAGAAAAAGTATGGTAGAACACATACTTAAGGTTGCTACAGATATCAAAGAAAACTATAAATCTTTATGTCAGGAAATTAAGGAAAAATTAAGGAATAATGTCCCACAATGCAGTGAGATCATCCATAATAATATCATACATGTTGATCTGAAGATCTGAAGTATACAGCCAATATAGTGACAAAAAATTCAAAGCTGTCTCTATCCACCTAGTTACACTGTTGCCCCCCCTCCTCGATTATCTCTGAAAATGTAATTTCCACTTGAAGTCACCTTGGAACAAGTCTTAAACTTTTTGCTGAAGGCTCAAATAATAGCTCTGTAGGACCAGACAACATACCACGCTGCATTCTCATCAGTGTCAAGTATGCATTATCCAAGTCTCTAACCTCAGCTGATCCATAGGGATTGTGCCTGATGCCTGGAGAACATCCACTGTGACTCCACATTACATGACAGCCACTCTGTAGGCCCAGGTAATTATAGACCCATCAGCCTCGCCAGCCTTATATGCAAAGCCATGGAATGTATCATAGCAGAACTCATTTATGCAGACATAGGCAACTTTACTGACCTAGGCTCCACTCAGTTTGGTTTTGAGAAGGACAGGTCAGTCTCCTAAACCTAGCAAACTTCTGTGAAAAGGTTGCAAAGACTGGACAGTAATGACATACCACACACTGCTTAGCTTGACCTGGGTAATGACTTTTAATGCTATTCCCCATGCTGGGATTACTGAAGAATTAAAGGAACTTAATGTAAACCCCAGTGTTGTCCTCTGATGCCAAGCTGAGAAAGTTGTGGGCACTTTTGATAAACATAAAGTTGTAACTAGTGGGTACCACAGGGATCAGTGCTGGGCCCTCTCCTCTTTTGCAGGCATCCAAGACAACATCCCAGATGTGTGGTTGCCCAAGTTTGCTGAGGATTGCAAGCTGGGCACTGTGTTTTGCTCATCCACTTATAGTAAACTGCTCATACAAGGGCTGGAATATGCACATACCTGGTGTAATGAAAATGGTCTCAAGCAAAATTCAAAGAAGTGCAATGTTGTAACATTTAGCATGAAAGCTGCTCCCACTTCATATGTCGTAAGTGGTACTCCTCTTCAGACAGATAGAGCTGGGTACTAATAAGGAAAACTCTCTCATTCAATCAATAGTGTTTCTACCTTAGTAAAGAAATCCTTCTATCTGACCCAGTTAATTTAAAAAGGAATAGCTTTAATATCAGGAGAAGTCATCTTAACACTGTACTCTTCCATTGTCACAAATCAGAATACAGTCTACCCTTGGATATGTACAAATCCAAACATGCTGCTAAACTGGAAAATATCCAACAATTTTTAACCAAGAACATTGATAACACACCCCTAAGAGTTGTCCCAGTGGCCAGAGATTTGGGAACAGATACAGACAGCAACCTGGTCTTTGACCATCATGTGCCTATGGTAATAAGGGAATCATTCCATACTGTGCAACTTATAAGCAAGGGTAGGTCCAAGGAAGTCATTGTTCAGCTGTACTCAGTGTTCTCAGACCAGTTATTGAGTACATCGTCCCCTTTGGTAGATTCCTGGCCAGGCATACGCAACAACTGGAGCACCCACAGAGGTTTGTAAAAAAAATGGATACAAGGCCTAAAAAGCATGTCCTACGCATACCGCCTCAAAACCCTATCCCTGCACTTAATCTCTTAATCTCTTACAGATTGCTGAAAGATGATTTAGGCCTGACCTACAAGGAATCCTCTGATCATGCTCTGATGGACCTGTTGCAAACAAATAGCATCAAAATGATCTGATCTAGGAACTAAACTTTGTCTGCAACATAAACAGGACATGTTGAAGGGACAGGTATGTGTTGCACCTCAGGGACTAGCCCTTTTCTGGAACAGACTTCTTATCCATGTGAAGCAGAGTTCTTTCTTAACCTAATTCAAGTGTAACTTGGACACGTGGATGGGGAACTGGAAATTTACCTCTGGTATGGCACCTAGAGGCATCCTATACATGCTTGACTTTGAAGCCTAAATACATCCTTATAATAACCCTAGGGTATCAAACATTGGCAGATACATTTGAGAAGTATGGCTAGGCTTAAAAATGTCCCTTGGGGTCATTAGCCCAGTAACTACCAATGAACTTATGAAAGCTTTAAATCCTTCAACTATCCTGATAGTTTGGCAGAACACACTTTATATTCAGTAGCCTGCCAGTTGTTTTGAGGTGACCTGTGTCTCATTTTCTGAGTCATGAAAAGCCCAATCCTATTTGACCCCCTATTCCTTCACAAAAGCAGTGGTGTTACAAACACCCATACTAGAGACCTAATTCTACACCAATATATAAACAATACTCACTGGAGGGACAGGTTCCTAACTCAATACATTCCCAACTTATGGAATATATTACCAGCACAAGTGAAAAAAGTTGAATTTTGTCTAACTCTAAGGCTAATCTTCATAATTGGATGTGTAGCCATAAATTTACTTCAGGATAATCATACGGCCCTGCTCAATTTGGGAAGTTAGCACTAATAAGTGCTTGCAAAAGATGGCAAGAACTTTGTCAGAGTGTGATTGTGCTGTATGTGCACTGTCTGTTTGTGTGTGTGTGTGTGTGTGTGTGTGTGTGTGTGTGTGTGTGTGTGTGTGTGTGTGTGTGTGCACGCGTACTGGACCCTGTACTAGTTTCTATGGTACATCACTAATGGCTTTCATTTTCTGTGGCATAGCCATCCCCTCATCTACTACCATCTGTGCCTTCCCTATCAGCCAGTCTTCATACTAATAATGCTCTAACAACATTCTTTCAGGGACAGTATTAAATGGTATATTATTATAAACAGGAAACATCATATCCACAGGCAGACCCATGTCAGTAATGGATACCCACAAGCAAATTATGGAGGACTATATACACTCTAAATTGGCCATAGGTGTGAGTGTGTAGTGTGGAAAAACTACCACAGCAAGGCTAGCCACCCGGTGGTGCAAACCTTGTCTCTAGATGATTGTCACTGTTGAAGTGACACCCCGACCCCATGTGCAAAAATGGGAAAAGGGGTCGTGCATGGATGGATGGATGACCGTGTCTCAAGTTATAATTCATTTATGTGTTTGAGAAATTGACCCAATAAATTCACCTTAGGTGCGAATCTTTAAAGATGAATTTGAGGTGAATTTCTTGAATCCCTTTTGAGAACACATGGCAAATCGTTATGTCTGAAGACCCAGTCATAACTGTTGTAGTACCAGTTTTATGTGTGGCAGCACATAACTCTCAACATCTCTTCAACAGAATCAGGAACAAAGCCAAAAGTATCAAGGACAATAGTCTAAAACCAGGCAGTTTAAAAATATTGATACTATTTATATAGAAAGTTGATAGAATAAGAAAACTTGCACTGATATCCATTTTCAGAAGAATAAGAATCCTGAAACTACAATGCCTACAACCTTTAATGACTTAAACCCATAACAGTTACATCTCAAAAAGAAAGAAATTCACGAGGGGCAGCGTAGTACATTTAATGCTTTGTGACAAAACGGGGGTATCCATGAAAATTAGGGGACAGACGAGAGGTAGGTAGCAGCATGAAGTGTCCAGCAGTTTCTGGAACTACTGGGTAATTAGCAGTGCACCTCACTTTTAGTTGCCAATTCATACCTCTCAACTTCTTAGCTCAAGAAATCTGGACAAAGTCAAAATTACTTGGGGAACAAAGGACCCAAAATATGGATAGATATTAAAAACTGCTCTTATAAACTTAGAAAGTTGCTACAATAACAGGTTTTGCATTAGCATTTATTTTCTGAAGGATATAAAGTCTGAAACTCAAATGCTGTCATTACATAGTGACTTCAATCCTTAATGAATTGCCAGACAACCACAAGTTTCATGAGATACAACCCAACTGTATTAGGCAAAAATCTGGACATTCTGTTAAAATCTGGACAGAAGTATGGTTGCCATTTATGTGATGGTGTGGGGTGCACTGTAGCTTTTAAAGCTGTTTCTCAGTTTCCCATGCAGTTCTCTGATAACTACAATGTGTGTGGCAATGCAAGGTTTGTTTAGTTATAACAGAGATTTTATATATAAGAAGCATGCTACAACAAGCTTGTTTTAGCAAGGCTCATTTATATCAGTGCCACTACAACAAGGTCGGTTTTCTCTTGATTTTGGACTGTGGTACACATGCGCTACATACATGTTATACTGAAAATAAGACTATAACA
>NC_056746.1:847227412-847242412 GCF_019279795.1 Protopterus annectens | reverse complement strand
CTCTTTGGCATCATTAACTTGTAACAAAACATCCATCCTGAAGCTGTTCATGTTATATCTGGTGATTTGAATCAGATGGACTTCAAGTCAGTTCTCAAATTTCATTAACACATCAAATGTGCAAACAGGGAGGAAAATACACTGGACAAGGCCTACTCAAGGATGGCTATAGTGTAAAATAGCTGCCTCGTCTAGGCTAGTTAGACCATTTGTCCATATTTTTTATTCCAGCATGCACTCCTGTTAGGCAAAAAGACCAAATTACTACAAAGATTGTTAAAATATGGTTGGAAGGCTCCCTCTTGCAGCTACAGGATTGCTTTGAAAGAATTAACTGGGCCATTTCCAAGGATCAGGATCTAGAAGAGATCAATGGTTCTCTGCTACATAAAAACCTGTGTTGACACTGTCACTGTCAGCTAGGGCCTATATAAGCCTAGCCAAAAAGGTACCCTGGCTTTCATCACCCAAGAAAATTATTTTTCTGTGCCCCTGTTGAGCAGAGCCACAGAGGCAATCCCCTGGGTGAATTTACTATTTTGCATCCAATTATCAAGATTTTTCTTGAAGAGTGCTAATGAGGAGCTTTGTTTGATATAGATAGGTAGTTTGTGCCAGAGTATGGGAAGTCTCTGGGACAGGAATCTATCGCTCCAGCATGTTCTGCTTATTGTGGTGACAAGGTTTAGGTCCCAAAACCATGTAGCTTGGAGGGATTTCTTTAAGCAGACTCTGCTACACTTTTTGTTGTGAAGGAAAGGTTAGTTTTTTTTTTTTTTTTGTATTTCTGTATTTTTTTTCTATTTTTTGAATTTGTTTTTTTTTTTTTTTTACTTGTGTTTTGCTTCTGTTTTAACAGCATATTAATTTTTTCCCTCCTCTCCTCCCACCATTTAAGTTTGTCTTGTTAAACCACACTCTTTCTTCTAGCCCGCCCCTCTTATGTTATCTGACCATATATCTCTTCTCCTTCTCTCTTCTTACACTTTTGGTGTAAATCAAAAACCATCACGCCATCCTACAGTATTTCATAGTACCAAAATACAAAAAGTAACCAATTCTTTCAGTCCCTGCTGTTTTAAAAAAAATAGTAACCCCTAAACCTTAACTTTTTAAACAGGTAAAACCTCAAGTTACCTACTTCATATCTATAACTTCTCTAGTGTGCACTGCAGAGAGTGCGTTTTTCAATCTTACCTTTAAGCATCCCCACATATCTTTAACCTACCTCTACATAAAATAAGAAGATCATCTCTACTTGACTTTCATTTCTTTATTCTAGCTCTTGCTCCACTTGCACTAGTACTTATTACCTTGATGCACTCTTATAGATAGCACACCAAAAGGCAAACCCCATTTCTTTCGTCCACCCCCCCCCGAATCTTTTTTGAAGGTTTTTTTTTTCCTCTAGTCCTTCATGCATGGATCAGTGTCAGTTACTCCTCTCCTCCTCCTGCTCCAGCTGGAATACCTGGGAAATTTCGAGGGGTAAATGCGTACCCTGAAACAACCTCAAACACAAATACATGCGAGAGATGCAACTACAGCCAAACTGGAGGCTGAGTCCTTCTCAACATAGGGACTGGCAAGACCAGTCAGGAGGAGAAGGTTACCCACACTATAGACCCACCCAGTAGTACCATCACAACCTCAAAACTCAAATCATACACACACACACACATCAAATACTCTGATCAAAAAACTACCAAAACTACCAAAACAGCAGAGGCCACACCAGACACCCCAACAACCACCACCTCAGAACACAACACCTGCAACACATAGACCTCATCAGCAGAGTGTCAAACAGTCACAGCCACACACAAAAACACACACACTAGTCACACACAAGTCATTGTCAGTCACATAGTCAGACACACAACGTCGCCCACCAGACTGAGTACATGAAAAGAGACATTGAGGAGCTCTCTGATTATAGTAGCCCAGGCAGGTATGACCCCTGACCTGAGCAGTATCCTACCTTCACCAAGAATGATGCCGCAATACAGAGATAAGATGATCAAGCTTTAACAATAAATAAACTCTGGTGTCATTCAAAGGGATCCAATGTTCGGTCTGCCTGGGATGACATGCGGACACAAGCCACGCTGTTTCCGGGCGAGCTTCGCACCTGGTCACCCTGGACTGTGGCCCCAATGCCAAGAACAAAAAAAACTACGGGTAATGCTGCCAATGCCAGAAGTCTAAATCTCAAAATGCACGACTCGAGAACCTTCTCATGAGAACATCGATGTCTGTGCAGCAGTGACAAGAAACCTGTCTCAGGCTCCTGAGAGCACCCAAAATCCGGACAATACCAAGAGGGGGGGGGGTATCCATATTCATCAAGGACACCCACACCTCAAGACTGGTCCAGGTGCAATTAACCATAGGCAAAGACTTTGCTGCAAAATTGTAGTGTGTTGTTAAGGTGGCCACCCTCACTCACTCTCAGACTCCTGAAATCCTGAAAACACTAAATGTATCACCAAACACCATCATACTAGGTGACTTCACTTACCCTAATATAGACTGGGACCACTATCTACTCAAAACACTACTCAACTCCAGCCTAAAAGTTCCTCCTGGAATTATAAACAACTCCAATGAACACACACAACACATCACCAAGAGGAGAAGAGGAGAAAATCTCATCATCATCATCATGGGGAAACATAATGTTCAACACCGAACCCACCTGAAATAAAAAAGACCACAGTAAAAACTCAGCCGAGCGACACTCACACTCTAAAGACTAGTGTCTCCTTCCTTTAAGAGCCCAGCCGCGGAAAACAGTACCAGCCTGAATCACTTACTTCACCCTACCAGCACCTGCAGGACTGCATGGATAAGGCAATAAAAAGCAAAACAAAGACTCTTTGTACCAAATCATCCAAAGCAAATTTTGAGAGAAAAAGCAAAAGAGACTCAAAAGACAGTCAAGGCCTTTGCTATAAAGGCTAACCCGGAGGGAAAGGAGGAAGATATGCTCTGTCAGAACCATTCAAAATGATGCGATGATGTGATCCTACAGACATTGCCAACATATTGGCTGACAGGTTCAGCAAACTTCTACTCAGGAGTGGCGACTGCAACTGTGGTCCCACTTCACAAAGGCGTCACCCACCCTGAAATGAAATTACCGCCCATTAGCTTCTTAACTGCAAAGCCATGGAGAGAGGAGAGAGGACCAATGGACCAGCACATAAAAAATTTTTGTACTTTGATCCATCCTAGTTTGTTTTGTAGTTTGGCTTTGTCATCAAAGGATCATGCTGCTAAACTTGGTTGACTTTTTTTCACCAAAGTTATTGAAAGCTATTGGGCAGTCCATACAGCCCACTTATTCGGCGGCGGAGGCACACAACCCCACTTTATCGATCTGGGGGGACCCAGGTTGATAGTAGTCTGTCATTACACCCATAGCAAAAGCAGTTAGGGAAGACCTACTACATTGCCCCACATATCATGAAGGGATTCATCTAGGAGTCAAGGAGTCATAGTCTCCTCTACTCATCACCATCAGACCAATGATTGATTGAGTACAATGCCCCCATATGAATGTATCTGACCCCGCACTCCAGCTGGAGCTGAGAGCCAGCAAAAGTTCTCACCAAAAAGGGTCAGTGCATCTGAAACATGTCTATGCTGCCCGACTGAATGACTCCCAAGAACTCCAGTTCCTACTTGCTTCTTCCCCACCTACCAGGGCCTAACCAAACCCAGATTTGATGGCTACAAGTCAATGAAAATGCTTCACCTCAAAAATCACCTCAAAAAGAGAAGATCCATCAGAGATGGCGTAATAGGGCTTGCTGGACTACATGGCTATGCTGGAGGGATAGATTCATCATGATCTAAAACCCAAATATGCCCAAAATAAAACCTCGCTGGTCCCGTATATGTGAGGCATAGGTGATGCTGACCTTGGGCAAGAGAAACGAGGACCAATGATATGGAGATCGCAGATCCCACCCAGGGATTACTCCCCAGTGTCACTGACAGTCACAGCAGCAAACAGCAAAGTGCGTAAAATAGGACCCTATAAGGCTTGGGTGAAGGTATTCACAAAAACTATAGTGGGCAGGCTTGTAAATGCCCCTATGAACCTATGGAGCATGTCCAACAGTTCTGGGTTTGACATAGCTTTGTATGTTAGGCAGAGATCGCCTCTGAGTAGGCGATATGCGACAGAGTAAAGCTGGAGTTTTTTGAGATGGTCTGCGTAGGACATCTGTTTAGGCCTGTAATCCTCCTTGTGAGGTATATCTGCGGGCTTTCCAGTTGTTGTAGATGTCTTGTGAGTTACATACCAAAAGGGGCATTGTACTCTATAAAGGGCCTAATGAGTGTTGAGTAGAGGGGAACAATGACCCCTTTTTTCCTGGATGAGAAACCTTTTGTGATGAGGTGTGCCACGTAGAAGGATTTCCTGACTACTGTGGCAATGTGATTGTCAAAGGAGAGACTACTGTCCACCTGTGTCCCAAGGTCTCTTATCACACTTTCAGTGTTAAGTAGACTACCACCTATGTGGTAGTTCATGGGTATAGAGTTTTTACCAAACAGGATGACAATGCACTTTTTGGCATTGAGCTTAAGGCCATGGCTTTGACACCAAGCATCTGTCTCAGTGAGGCCCTTTTGTAGGATGTCCACATCATTAGGAGTTTCCATTATGGCTCCTAGTTTGCAGTCATCTGCAAACTTCATTAGCCAAAGACCTTCTGTATTAGCCTGTACTTCAGAGAAGTAGATACCAAACAGGAGAGGACCCAGGACTGAACCCTGTGGTACTCCACTTGTCACTGGTCTGTAGTCGGATTTCGAGTCTGCTCCTTTCACAGTGTGGGTTCTGTCAGTGAGCCAGTTAGCAACCCATCTTGTGACATAGGGATTTATACCTAGTTTAGTGAGTTTATCTATAATTCCTGAGTGGGAGATGGTGTCAAAAGCCTTAGCAAGATATAGATAGGCTGTGTGAACCACCTTACCCTCATCTACGGCTTTGGTGACTGCTTCAAAGAAGTCTATCAGGTTTAGGAGACATGATATGCCTTTTACAATCCTGAACTGGGTGGGGTCCAGAGTTTGGAGATTACCAATGTCTTTGTTTATACGTTCCATGATGATATGTTCGATGGCCTTGCAGACCAGGCTCATCAGGCTAATGAGGCGGTAGTTCCTGGGGTCCGTGGTGGCTCCCCCTTTGTGGAATGGGATAACCATCACTGTGCACCATTCAGTGGGCTCAAAGCCTGAGATGAGGCTATGATTGAACACGGCGCTTAGGTGGGGTTCCAGTTTGTTCTGTAGTTCATGTAGAATGCAGCCTGGGATGTTGTTAGGTCCCATGGATGCTGTGTTCTTGGCTTTGGGGAGTGTGGTTTTTACCTATGCAGCCATGATTACAGCAACTTTGCATTCTTCTGGTATAGAGATGGGCCATTTAGGGGGTGAGATGGGGGGGTAAATTTAGCACCGAACCTTTCTGCCAGGATGTTGGCAATATCAGTTGGTTCTGTATATTTAGTGCCACTGTGCTGTAACTCAGAGCAGATCTGAGTGTTGCCATTGAGATTCTTGACATAGCTATAGAATGCTTTGTGGTTGTCTTTAGAATCACTGGTGATTTTGTTTTTGTAACTAGCTTTGGAGGATATTATGAGGGATCTCAGCTTCTTACTGAGGCTGACCAGGGAGTTCCTCCAATCATGGGATTTTACTCTTTTCTGCAATGGTTTTTTCTTCTGTTGTAGAGTTTGTTTATGGCAGGGGCCCACCAGATTGGCTTGCTTTTTTTGGAGGATAGTATCTTGGTTCTGTTAGGGATAGCATGATCCATGTACTCATGTAAGTGCTTATAAAGTGCATTTATGTAGGATTCTGCAGTCGTACCTCTATTGTCCATCTGCATGGGTGTTGTGAAGTTTGCCATGTCTGTCTTAAGAAGTGTGAAGTTAGCTTTGGAGAAATGTTGTACTGTGGTTTCCCTAATGGGGGGTTGGGGGCGGGATGTGGATGTCTAGGGTGATTAGCTTGTTGTCAGATATGACCTACGAGGAATTGATCTCTGGTGTGGAACACCGGTCACCCATGTTAGTAATGACTAGGTCTAGCATATTACTGCCCCTGGTGGGGGTGTGGATAAGTTGATCCAAGGCATTGGAATTTATGAATTCCAGAAAGCATTGAGCAAAAGAGTTGGTACATGAGTAGTTTTCCCAGTTAATGGTGGGGTAGTTGAAATTGCCCATTATTAGGGTGTTGGGTTGTACCTTAATATTTTCCAGTGTATCAAGAAATGAGGAGTGGGAATCCTGGGGCATGGTGGGGGATCTGTAGCAAGTTACAATTATGGTAATTGTTTGCAGTTTGTATGGATTGGTGGATGTTGCACAGGTGGTGCAGCTTCTTGGCCTCTCTGTTTTATTTCTCACCACCTTTTGGAATCCAAAAGTTTTGTCCAGCAAGTTTTTTGTCCTTGTATCATGGAGAAAAGGGGTAAAGGAGACACACTTTGCTGGTTTCGGTGGTGCAAGTGTTCTCTCTGTAACTTGTACTTCAAGCATGGTGTTATAACCAAGATTGTAGGTAATTTTGAATGAGGTAGGTTTTGATGCCAAGTGTTTTGAGGCTAGTCACAACATCAACAATACTGCAATCATCCTCTCATGGAGGAAAGACCTGGATGATTGTTATGAGCTGCGGAAGGTTGCAGAAGCAGGGATGTCCAGACAGTGACATGGGCCATTGCTTTAGCAGGGAAAGCCATGAGGCAGTTCGGTCTGCCCATGTTTTCTAGCAGGGACTTCATAATGTGGTTTCCAAGACAAAATTGCAGAAACATTCTTATGGGGACATGTGCATATAGATAAAAAATATATACATAAATAGAACTAAGGGAGGAAAAAGGGGATTACTGGGTGGGTTTGTTTCCTCCATAGATGACTGCTGCTAGTTGTACAGCTTACCAGATGACATGGTATGTTCTTGTGTTTCAGAAACAGGGGAATGACATTAATTTAAAATTTCATTTAACAGTTATTCTGTTTAATAGTCATAATTGTCCATGTTGGGCTACATCCTATGTAATACATTGGATGCTACCATCTCCAGAGGGTAGCAGTTAGTCAGAGTTGTAATGGTTGGCACATTGATTCTAATTTTTACCTTGCAGACATAATGTACAGGGCTTAAATTTCTCCTGGTTGGTCAACTTGTAATGTGGATATTGTTGGCATAGGAATTAATTTTGTTAACTGCTACAGGACTAAACTGCCACATTTTATTCCCTTACTTTAGATTTTGACATTGTAATTCCATAGCTACAGGAATGATTGCATGTCTTAGTAGACAGTGTGTTATATCTCCATTAAAGGGCTTAGCTGGTGTTCCAGGTAGCTTTTACTTGGTTATTTTTGATTAGTTTTATTTCTTTGACAGAGGATAGGATGGCCATCATGGTTAAGGCATGTGCTTCATAAGTGAAAGATCAGGGTCCTTTTTACTTTTAAAGTTTTTTTGTTGTTACTAATGGTTGGCTTTTCTTCTAGATGGTAATACAATATGCCTTGAAGGAGAGATCGGCAGCTATCATGGCCGAGGCAGAGGAATTGTTCAAAAATGTTGAGTCAGTCGAAACCCCCCTGGCAAGTGTTCAGAATGTGAAAAGTTGCAAGAGGTATTCCCATTCAGTGATTTAAACATCACCTGCCAAAGGGAAGTGAGCCAGAACACCAGCAGCAACAACAAGGATGGAAATTGCTGATGTCTGGGGATCAGGATCCCATACAGCTACAGGTAATGACTACACTGTACAGGTTAACCTGGGAGGGATTTTCAGTGTTGGGTAGGTTAGGTGAGGATTTACTGGATGTTAATGATGCTGACCACTTTGAAGGTCAAGAGCTGTTTGGATGGAGCAGGAGCAGCCTTAGGTCAACTGGTGCCCTAGGCAAAAGGTCTCCATGGCACCCCCCCACCACACCACCCGGTGCCCCCATCCTGGTTTACCTACATCAAATAAGTACTGGAAAAGCGCCCCTTGTAGACTAACGCCCTAGGCGGCCACCTAGTTGGCCTATGCCTAAGGCCGGCTATGGGATGGGGGGAACAACTACAGGACAATGTGCTGCAAGGTGATGCACTGTATGACAAGACAGTGAGACAGTGGGTGGGGGTATTGGCCACTATGTCAAAACAACTGGGTCAGTCGCAACAAAAGGTGGGATCAGACTTTGGAGCCTGGCCAGGTGATTGACTGGCTATACAATCACTTTTGGCAGGGGAGGTGGAGGGTTTTATTGCCCTGCATATTCCCATTTCTCTTAAAGAAAAGATATGGAAAGAGGAGTATGGGAACATCTTTAAATTGATAGATTCTGATGGGGTTCAAAAGTTGACTAAGGTGGACACAGCTGAGAATAAGGACTTGCTGGCAGCCTAGGACTTGCTGGCAACCTTGGCTGCCCTGGGGTGGAGACAGACAGGGAGGTTTAGAACCAGGACTTCGAAAAATTGGGTATTAGGTTTTGTTTATTACATGGTGGTCAGTTTGGAAAAGGATGCTTCACAGGGCCTTCTTTTGTTGGCTTATATTCTCACTATTTGAGAGGCCCAGAGGTTGCATCCTGGGAATCTGTAGTTATGGTATGACCAGCTTTTACGCAAAAGGAAGGCTGTTGACCAGTCATTGAAAGGGGAGGTGGGGCATCCCAACACTTGGTTGATGACAATGCTAGATAGTATGAGTGGACAAGCTAGGATACCTAGGGAGGTGGGAGACAAACCAGCTATGTGCTGGGCATTCAATATGGGAAAGTGCGCTTGACCAGTGTTTTGATTTTCCTACATCTCTTCTGCTTGTGGCAGGGTGCATTGAGTGGTGCAATGCTGGCACTGGGAGGAAGGTTGAGAATAGGTTCCTCCTGGCATGGGGGGGGGTCCTGATAACAGAACAGCAGAGTGTTAGAGGGTGCAGTAATTTGCAAAGGCAGAGGGGGTATGGGGTGGTTTATAACAATTACATTTTGTTCACAGGAGAGAGGACATTCTGCAAGGGTTAGTTGATAATGAGTTGTGGGCGAGAAGGATTTTGGTCCATTTGACACCCAATCCTTTGATAGTTTTAAGGTGTCACTCTGGGTTTAGTACCCAAAAAAGACTCCTGGGGAACTTCAGATGATTCATCATTTGTCCTTCCCAAAGTGGGAGCTAGTCAATGATTATATTTGCAAAACAGATGCAAAGGTGCAGTATACATTTTTGGATGATGTTGTCGAGGTGATTAAAGGGTTTTTGGACCCTTGGCTAGTGCAGGTGGACAATGAGTCAGCTTTCTATTTGTTGCTGGTTCTGGAAGAGGACTTGCCATTGTTGGGTATGGTGGTCAATAAAAAAATGTATTTTGACAAGGCCATACCCATCGGCTGTTTGGTAGCATGTGCCACTTTTGAGAAATTCAGCTCAGCCCTACAATGGATATGGCAGTAAAGTTGTCCAGTCAGAAGGCCATCCATTACTTAGATGACTTCCTATTGGTGGGTGAGGGGCATGTGGGAACTTTAGAAGGGCTACAGGCTTTCATCATGATATGCAAGGAATTGGGAATCCCCCTTAGCCAAGGAATGTTGGAAGGTCTCAGCAAAGCTCTGTGTTCCTTAGGGCTGACAGTTGATGCAGGTGGGGAGCTGTTTCATCTCCCAGAGAATAGGTTAGGAAAACTGAAGACTAAGACTGAATGGTTTAGGATGAAGGACAAGGTGTGGATTAGGGAAGTCATGGAACTGTTGGGTTTGCTGAACTTTGCATGCAGAGCAGTTAGCACAGGTAGGACTTTTTATATATTGATGATGTAGATGTTAAAGTGTAGGAGAAGCAAGCATTATTGGGTTAGTAGATTAATTAAGGTGGATCTGCACCTGCGGCATACATTTCTTGAACACTTCAATGGCATTTCCTTTTGGCAAAATGACTGGGTCAGTCAGGAAGAATTTCAATTTTACATGGACACTGTGGTAGGATAGGGGATAGGGACTTATTTTAATGGGTATGGTTTGCATCCCCCTGGCCAACTGGATGAGATGAGGAATGGAGGACAATGTTTCATTTCTAGATCCATGCCCATTTGGGTAGCATCAGGGGGCTGGCAGAAACAACTGTGAAAAATGGAAAGTGATTTTCAGTTCAGTTAACTTGCTGTGGTCCAGGTTTTAAAAACAAAGACTGCCATGTTTTAAAGAAACTTGTTTTACAAAGTTTACTAATTAATGTTTTCTTTTCAGGTTCACACTTGCCAGGTTTTAAAAACCAGATAGCTGACAGCCTTTCTCATTTTCAGTCTCACAAGTTTCGGAAGTTGGCCCCAGAGACACAGGATGAACTAAAGTAATTGCCGTCAGAGGTGTGGGACCTAGGACACATGTAGTGGGATGGTTGATTTGGCAGTCATGGGCTATGCCCACCCTGAAGGCTTACCATGTGTCCTTATACACTTTGGGTAATTTTATGAGCAGTCTATCTTATTTGTCAAGTAGATGGCTTGAGGGGATAGTAGTCAGAGTGGATTGGCAGGTATTAACATGTTTACCAGGTTAGTGAGTTTAAAGGATGTAACTAAATGGTGACTGATTGGGCACTTGTCAGAAGAGGTGATAGGTGAAGTGATTACCAGTGGTGCAGAACCAGACACTTAGAGTAATGTTGAAAGAATTGCATTTGTTAGTCCACAAGTTCAGTGGATTACATACTCTGGGTGGCACTGTCGGGCTGCGTGTACAAGGGAGGCATTTAGGTCTGGGGTGCTTTTGGTGTTCATTGTTGTGGGAGGATATATTTATATTTCATTCAGTGGTGCTGATCTGATCGCAGAGCTCTAAATCAGATCAGGTTGGGACAGGCATGCAGATAGTGTTATGTAAGAATGTCGAGGAGTTTTTATGCCCTGTGACATAGATAAAGAAGCTTAAACTTGTGCATGGTGGTATGCCTCATGACACAGTATTCCCCACCCAAAATGGTAAACGTGGTGGAGGCCAGGCAATTCATGTGCACAGTTAGAAAGGCTCTTCATTGTCAGGCCATTCAAGGGGACACGTTTTCAATGCATTCATTTCAGATAGGAAGAGTATCAGATTTAGCCCAAGAGAGGAGATCAGTGGAAGTAATTGAGACAGGGAGACTGTGGTCACCTAGGGCACTTTTAAGTTATATTTGGTAAGTCAGGATTTCTTTGGGCTGTGTGAGATGAAAACATTTTTATTTTTGTGTTTTTGTTGTTTTCATTTTCTTTAGGAGGGATTCTTGTCATACTGGGCCACTCTTTTGTGTACTGGGCTGTGAAGTGAGTAATCAGGCTGAAAGGGGCTGGCTTGAGGTTATGAGGACATGGATGAGGTGTATGTCAGCAAGGTGTTAGAGGATTAAGGTGGTATCAACTCATAGACAAGATGGAAGAAATCCAGTCGTGGATTAGAGTGTTGCACATATTGGCCATTGACTTGGCAGGTAACAACCTGGGATTAATTCCTGAATGGCATTTATTACCTCAAATAGTGGTGAAAATGGCAAATTTGGGGCATAAGTATCTGATTATGATCATAGTTTGGTTGGAAATCATTCTGTGGTTAGTATGGAGGCATGGTAGCAAATTTGTTAGCATTAAGCGAGCCCAACATTTTATTAATCACAGACTTGCTAGAATTTTGGGCCAGTTAGGTGTTTATTCTGTTGAGCATAGAGATTTTGATAATAGGGACCCTATTTGCTATCGAGGAGATGGGGTACACCTGATTAAGTTTGGACTAGATTTGTTTAATGTACATCTCACTTTATTTTTGCAAAACCTAGTTAAGACTCTTTAAATGGGGGTGGAAGGGGGAGAACAGCCTGATAGGCTAGTGGGAAGAGAAGTTAAATTCTGATGAACCCCTCTTCTGTTCCCTTCTCCCTCTAGTTTCTCTTTGGTCATATTTTGGTCATAATTTGTTTGGTGTTATAGAAGTGAGTCGAATTACACCAATGTGATTTGGCATTTTATATGTGCAGATTGATTTAATGCTGCTTTTCATCAAGGTCAAGTAGAGGTGCGTGGGTAACACTGCCTACTGAAAACTTTTTATGTTGTGAAACTAAGACATGTTCTTGAATGCTATTGAATCTATTCATTGAACTACTCGATCAAATAATCTGGTCATCTTATCCTAACTGGTGTGATTATTTATCTAAAGGGGGATCTGGACAAGCAATGCTACAGCATTCTGACTACTTTGGTAACCATTGATTTTTGCATCTGTATTCACAAGTTCATATAATTTTATATCATCAGAGTTCAGTTCTAGGCATGATACTGAGAAGTAAAAATATTCCATATGATCTTGTTGCTCTGTTCCAGTGCCTAATGGGAAAGTGATGCAATCTGCTGAACCTGCAAATTTTGCAAGTTTTGCAAATATGGTTGTAGCTCAGTGTGAACATATTTACTTTTTTACTAATGAAGAATTTATGCAACACTGTTTCTATTACACTAGTTTTTTGGATGATATATTCATCTTATTAGATGGAGATGAATATAGAGCTAGGACCATTTTGCAAGAATTTAATGAAAGTATTGTTTTTTTTTAACTTTTACCAGTAACTTTGGAGTGGAGAGCATTTCTTATTTAGATGTATTATTGAAAAAAGATCATAACTTGGGGTGTTACACAACCACAATTTTTAGAAAAGAAACGTATTCTAACACATTTCTTCACTTTTCAAGTCTTCACCCACTTAGTCAAAATGGCTTGGTTATTAAAGGACAGTTCGTCCGAGCAGCCAGGATGGCCACTAAGGATTGTGATTTTCAAGCTGAATATGACCTTCTTACCCAAATGTTTCTAATGAAAGGTTACCCTCAACTACTAGTACAAGACTTATTAGTTGAAGTTACACAGAAACGTGTAGTAGGAATTTACAAACCAATCCTATGTTTACCAGACAATGTTTTAACTAAAACAGATCCACCTGGTGAAAATAGTTGTAATGTTAACACGGTAGGTTTAGTAACTAACTCGGGAGTTACTCTAACTAATGTTAGTAGCTACAACATTAGTTTCATTGTGACCTACAGTCTTGATGCAATAGAGATTAAAAAGATTGTTATAAAAATTTGGAGATTTTTAACTAATGACAAGTCCATTATGGAAAAAGTAGGGTCCTCTCCAAGAATAACTTTTAGAAAAGGAAACAATTTAAAACAACTATTAGGGAAACTGATCCCAATGGTAGTCAGTAACACAGGTATGTACAAGTGCGAATCTTGCAATATATGCAGATTCATAGCTACTGGCCAGAAATTTTCTATAGAAGGTACCACATACAATATTACGAAAAGGTTTAACTGTAATACTAAAATGGTGGTTTATTTGGCCCAGTTTTCCTGTTGCTCAGTTTACTATATAAGGAAGACTGAGAGAAAATTTAAAGAACGTGTTTATGAGCATCTGTACCCAATGAAGAAAAACAAAATAGAAAAAGCTTTAGCTAGACACACTACTACCTACCCCTTACACAGTTTTAATTTTAGGATTATAGACCAAGTAGTACCTAAATTAAGGGGTGACCAAAATAATTGGCTGTTAGAAAAATTAGAACTTTTTTGGCAATTTAGATTAAACTCATACCACTACCCAGGTTTAAATTACATTTGTTCGATTTCTTGTCTTTTGAAATTAAGAAGTTTAAATAGATGATGATTATTTTTCTGAAACACACCTAGTGTTGTATATGTGAATTCCTTTTGGTTTGCCATCATTTCTTCTTGTGGTAATAACTTGATATAGTAGCAATTTGTTTTAAATATAAATATGAACAAATTCAGTTTTAAACATAACTATGATTTAATCTTGGTTTTAGTGATTTTTAACAACTATTAAATAGTGAGATAAATATGTTTTAATTTTATAAATCATTAAATATGTACAATTTATTTTTATGCATTATCTATATAAATATATATTTCTTAAGAAAGTATTTGAATTATAGGCTTAATCAATTATTAAAACTTGTATATTGTTAGATCCTTCTATAAATATGAACCTTATAGTATAAAAAATTTTACATGCTTGTCGTTTACTGACTCAACACTGTGAGATATTTATATGTCTGTTTTTAGGATTTTACACCTTTAAGGCTGCTTTTTGTTATCTAGTACATAATCATGCCTAGTCAACAATGCTTAATTGATTAATTGACTTAAGTGATTTGTTAACCACATGTTTTTAACTAAGTATAAAAGGACACGTATTATTTTTGTAATTTGTCTGATGAAGTCCAGTCATTGTACTGGACAAAAAGCGCTTCATGTTATTAAAGCCTTTCGTTCACGTTCTCCAGTACCTTCATTGCTGAACCTGCAAATTGTTAACACTACTGAATATTATATCTGAGCTGAGTATAGCTGATTGCTCAGAAGTGCTACCGGGTAGACTTACATTTATAATTAGCATAACTCATGTTGCACACCACTGCTTCTAGCACAAGTGTTGCACAACTGTACAGTAAATTTCAATAAATTTCACCAGATTTCAGGAAGCATTGGTGGAGTGTCTTCTAGTTTGTCCGAGTTCAGACCAATTATAGTCTTCCTGGTCTGGAAAAACAGTTAAGCTAAGATCTGGAGGTTGGAAAGGAGAATTTTCAAGTATTATAACACCATTCAGTAATGATAAAAAATCTCTGAAGTAGCTAAACCATATACTTTTATATGCAGAACATTTCCATATACCTCCAGCTCTCTTATTGTTAAATGCAAAATATCATAGGGTACTGTTAGCCTTCAAATTTCATAAGTGCAAAAGTGGGGACTGACTGCCAAATGTATACCTTCAATACAACGGCTATATATGTGTCTTGTCATAATAATGTTAGTTAATGACTAGGTTTCGCAACTCATCTCTAAGTAATGGCACGTGGAAAAGTTGCCCCTCCAAGTACACACACTTTTATTTAAAAATTTAA
>NC_056746.1:847057110-847226912 GCF_019279795.1 Protopterus annectens | reverse complement strand
CATATAGAGTTCATCTTTATTTTCAGGAACCCAGACCTTGAGATTCAGCTAAACCTTTTAAGCTTACTAAACAAAATATAAGCAGGTACTGTAAGATACAATAAAAACTACATTGACTTCTCTGCCTGATTATGGACCTTGAAAGTATATATTCTCCACAGTATTTGTATTTTTCTGCATAATGCCTTGAAGTATTCTAGGAAATTTGTTTATTAAAATCAACAAAACACTGGTAGATTTCTTATACAACAATAAACTTCCTTTTTAAGACTGTATGGCAGGCTTCAAGATGCCCAGTCTTCATCTCTACTATGCCTATCTGTATGAGTTTGTATTGCAGTATGGAAACCACACTAGGCCCCAGTTTAAAATAAGATTCCTACAGGGATCAATGCTGGGCCTTTTTATTTTTAATGTGATTTTTTTCTTTGTTGTCTACCTACCATTCTACTTCCCTAAACAAGTTTCTCCATGAAGGCAAACTAGGGAGAATTATTAGATCTGCTGAAGATGTAGGTAACTTGGTATCAAAACCTGGGCCCCAACATCAATAAAGCCAAATGTGATGTGCTTTGTTCTTGACTTTTACAAAAGTGTTGCAGTCTTATATTTCAGGATTCATCTATTTTTGGTGTAGCTGGAAATGAAAGAAGTAAGGAAAACAGTATTAGGCAAGTTACTGTGGCTACTCAATGTAAATAAAAACACTGTCCTCTACTAATGAAACTATAGGTCTGTTTTTTTTCTGCTTTTGTCCCTTCTAGCAGTACTAATGGTAGAATAATTCAAAACCTTGGTTCAGCTTGACACTGAATATATTCTTCTTTCTGCAGTTAATTCAAAGATGATACTATTCATCACTTTGCAAAGTACTTATTTATACAAATTGTCTACATGGAATGCCCTCACTGACCTGTTCTCACAAGTTTAATTCTTACTACACACCATTAGTCACAGACTTAGCAGTAAGGTTTTAAGGCCTGCACTAATGCCTGTCTAATGGCCTTATTAAATCATCAGCACTTTCAGCTACTACAGGGCAACAATAACACAAAAAATTGCAAATTCATCTCATATTTTCTTTACTGTTTTTGGAAAAAAAAAACCGAATACATCAAAACTACTTGTCAGTTACATTTATGACATATCTAGGCACCTGGTTAAATTACTGGAAGTTCTGTTTTAATACTATGGAATGTAAATTCCTAAAAGACCAGATAGTTAAAGAACATAGCAGCCAAAACTCCAAGCCTATTTCACTACTAAGTGGCATGTAATTCTAAGACTTGGTGCTGCTGTTAATAAAAAATCCTGGCTACCAGAATGGCTGGAAGTAGAAACAAGAGTTTTATAAAAGATGAATATTTCTCCCATTACTGACGTATACTAGTCCAAAAATGCTCTGTTTTACTTATCTAATTTCCCTGCACAGAAATCAGTATACGTTTGGTAGCAAATATTGACTCCAATTGCAGAGAACAATTTAGACGTATGACTACAGGCCATTAACTGCAGAAGCATTAACTTTAAAACAGGATGTCATGTATCGGAGCTCACTTTGGATGCATTTGCATCAGTTTAACCATAGGAAGCCATATTATCAGGTTCACAGTACACGCATTTGCATCAGTCTAACCATTAACAACACTTCTACTGTCAACATAAGAACAGTAACTCAAGATCCTACTCACTAGGAGATTTTTCTAATACTAGTATCAGAAATACCAAGCATCTTGGTATCTTTAAAGTGAGTTATTATCAATAATTAGACCATATGACACTGGCAAAAAACATTGTATATAGCTATATTTATAACCTCCTCCTAACTCATAAAAAGATTGCAATACGTGTTTTTGGAAAGGTTCAGAAAAAGAATGTATATTTAAAAAGGTAGGGTTACACTACAGCTATAAGTTAATATGCAATTCCCTTAAAAATATAAAGTATAAGTAATATTTTTGTGCTGGCTGGAATGCCTAAGATGATCAGATAGCACTATACATTCTATAAACTAACTTAGTCTCTAAGATTCCACGCAGGCTGCCCAGAGATGCCAGTCTGATTGTGTGAGGAGAAATAAAACAGGGTTTCTAATAACAACTAGTTGAGACTCGTTGTTAGGTTGCCATTCATAATTTCTCCTGACTATAAGATGGTTACACTTAAAATACAATGGATTAGATTACCTGACTAGTAGTCAATAATGTTCTTCTTCTTCTTTTGGCTTTTCCCGGTTAGGGGTCACCACAGCAGAACTCTGGTCCGCTAATGATTGGCAGTAGATTTTTATGGTGCCAAGGTGCCAGCCCGACGCCCAACCTTCAACGAAGGCACGCCCATTCACACATGTCTTTAGAACGCCACTCAACTGTGGGGAGGACATGCAGACTCCACACAGAAGGCGCTCCAGCTGAGAATAGAATAGGAGAGTCTCTTGCTGTGAGGTGACATTGCTACTGCTGCACCACCATGGCTTCTAGTAGTCAATAATATGAAGCCTTTATCAACTATTGGTCTATACTGTCAGAATTTTTTGTGATGGGTCTGTGATGAAGGCTTACAAAGTGCATGTATATCTGTCTTACAAGCCCATCAACATGTGTATTTCAGTCTAAAATGACTAAACTCTATTTAACATTAAAAAGAAAAAAAAAATACCTTGACTGAGAAGTTGAAGGTTCCTGACCTCTTCTCGCACTTGCAGCTGAAGCACTTGCTGGAGTACTTCCTGCCGTAGAGCCTCCTGGGTAATTCCCATTCGCTGTAGTTTGTCTGCATTGAGTCGCAAAAGTGCACGACCTAAGTGGATACAACAAACAAACCACTGAGTTTAGCCATCAAATGGCACAAATTCTCTTTGTGTAAGCAGAAGCAGCTGAGAGCCACACAGCATTAGCCTAGGGCACATTACTTACCAGGGAATGATACATTTTAAAATTGTGTTTCCTCCTGCCTATGATGATAAAATAGAATACGGTTTTCTTCTAAATGTGCTATTTGTTACATACTGGTTAAAAATCTGTCTGCCACATTTACAAACTCCCCAATAAGCTGTGCTGATGTCAGATGGGCAGTTATTTGTTCATTCCATCTAAGGCAGTGGTGTCATTTTTTTAGACATATCTATCATCAGTTTATTCCACCTGTCACTTATTATGACTTTGCAAATAATACTGTCCACTGGAGGTGCTCATAACAGTGTGCATACCACATTGTCTGGTTTCATAACAAATGTAGAACTCCTTTTTCTTTAAGTAGTACCATCAGCCTTTGCCCCATCTGGCTATTTTATCATGTGCAGAGTTTCCACATGGTAACTGCATTCTCTTATCTGTCACAGTTCTGGTATGCTATAAAACGTAATCCAATAAAACTTTGTTTGATGCATATTCTGGTTTCTACTTGGATGCTATAAAACTTTGCAGACTTATCTCCTGAACAACCACCTGCCACTTGTGTTGGCACGTCAAAGCCATGTAGGGGACTACAAAATACAACCAGTATATATTATGTATATATGTTCATTTGCATGCATGCATGTATCCATCTGTGTATCAGGAAGTGGATGGATACTGATGGAAATAAAATTCAAGTTTCCAGCTTTGCAGCTCAGCACTTCTGTACACTGTTTTTTTTTTTTTTACAAGTAAATGCAATGCATATCATACTGCTGCAAAGCAGCATGTCTGACCCCAATTTTGTAATTCAGAAGCATCAACTAAGGTCAATGAAATGTCACAGCAAACTTTCATTTCATGGTTAAAGCACTGAAACATAAGTACATGGATTTAAATCTAATCCTCCCGGCTCCCACACAAACATGCTGGACAACAATGAGTGAGTCAGCCTGAGTGTTGTAGCTACTCACCCTAAAAGTGACCCTCTACCCCCTCACCTAATCCTTTTTTCATCTACTTAAGCATCCCTGATCGTCAGCATTACTTTGCATTTTACCACTTTCTGTAGTGCTGCATGTTCATAGGTTCATAGATTCATAGGTTGGTACTAGGCTATCAGCCCTAGAGCCTATACAAGCCTAGCCATAACAATTCCCTGGCTATTTCTTCCCACATTATTTACTTTCCTGGACCCCTGTCTAGCAGGGTGACTGACGTGATCCCTGGGGTGAATTTCCTTTCTCCCATCCAAACGTCAAGGTTCCTCTTGAAGAGGTCCAAAGAGGCACTCTGCTTGACATGTATGGGCAATCTATTCCAGAGTCTGGGGAGTCTCTGGGTCAGGAACCTATCTCTCCAGCATGTTTTATTTATTGTGATGACAAGGTTTAGATCCCTGGAGCGTGTAGCTCTGAGGGATTGGGATTTCTTTAAGTGTAGCATGTACAACAGCTCTGGGTTTGACATGGCCTTGTATGTTAAGCAGAGATCGCCTCTGAGCAGACGATATGTGACAGAGTACAGCTGGAGTTTTTTAAGGCGGTCAGCGTAGGGCATCTGCTTTAGGCCTGTGATTCTTTTAGTGAGGTATTCTGAGGCCCTTCCAGTTGTTGCAGATGTCTTGAGACCTACCATCTTTTTTGTAAGTCAGCACTTCATTAAGTCACTTATAAATTGCTTCCTCTCTCTCTTAAAACCTGCTGGAGGGGCAGATTTGTCTCCCAGAGGTTACCACACCTCTTGAACAGACTCCCACTTCATGTCAAACAGAGCACCACTTTGTCCCTCTTCAAACATAATCTGGATGATTGGATGGGTGACCTTAAATTCACCCTGGGGGTTCCACCTGTATCCCTCTTGGATAGGGGCAATAGGTGCTGATTATGGAAATAAGGGTAAGAACTTGGCTAGGCTTGTAAGGGCCCTAGAACCATTAGCCTAGTAACTTCCTATGATCCTATGTCTCTTTCTTCCCCATGTAATTTTCCTTCTGCTCTGTTCATTTATCTTGCCGTCTGACAATGCAGTTTTTCCATGCTGTAAACTCTTCTCTTGTCCACAGTATGTATGTCAAGCTGTCCTTCCATCTTGCAACCTGAAGCCCTCCATTGCCCTTGTACTTTGGCCCTTTATGTTGTATGCCTTCTGATTTAGTCTCCCACTTCCTGCATGATATCCAGAACTGCACACACAGGACTCCCTATAAGGTCTTCCTACTACTCTGTATAATGGGATGATGTCCGCCATTCATGGTGCTATGTACCACAGCTTCCTGCTGTCCTTGGCCATTCTTCCATTCCTGGTGTTATGTACCACAACTTCCTGTTGTATTTGGTCATCGTCTTTTAACATAGAAGTATATTATATAGCCTAGGAGTGATTATGATCTATATGTCATTTTCCTTCAGGGTCCTCTACAATACTTATGTGTTTACAAGACTTTTCCCCTGCATTTTCCATAATTATGCATTAAGTACCAGGTACCACATATCAGCCCAATCAAAGATCAGTAAATTTCATTGGGAACTGACCTCACCCTTTACTAACTTTAGCACCATTCTTGTTGTCATTGATAAACTTACTTGTCTTTCTTTGTAACATCAATGTTGTATTTGACAAAGATATGCTAAACAGAAGCATTCCAAGTAAAAAAAACTTTTGTAATCTTCAATTTTATTTTAATAAATATTCCAAAATTAAGACACAACCGATATATACCTGAAAAAAATATATATATAACATATCGACAGATTTAAGGTATTAATTCAGAGGAATGAATTTTATGTAGATGCTGAACTTCATCATGCAAACGTATATGCATTAATAATAATAATATTACTGTAAATCATAAACTATTTACAGCAATTATGTAAAAAACTATTACATTGTTGGAGTTACCCATCGGGAAAGTTGACACCATAATTAAATTCAACCTAAATTGTCTTCCACCGTGTATTCTACCCTCCATACCTCTCAACCTCTCAGTGCAAGAAATCTGGACAAAGCCTAACAAAATGTGAGGACAACGGCCCAAAAAATAGGAACAGATTTTAAATATTGCTCCTATAAGCTTAGAAAGTTGCTAGAGTAATAGGGTTTATTTAAACATACATTTTCTGAAGCATCTGATGTCTGAAACTCAAATGTGTGTCATTATTTAATTACTTCAGTTCTCAGATCATCCTAGTGATTTGCCGGAAAACCACAAACGTTATGAAGAACATATCAAAAATATGAGCCAAAAATCTGGATATTCTGTGAAAATCAGCACAGTTCATATGTATGCTACCCTCTGTTTTGTTTTATTTTTAAACAAGAAACATCTTTATTAAACCATCACTTACGACATGGACAATGATACATTTACATAAATGAAACTGAACTACACCAACACAATCCTAGTTACAAGCATTTTACATCACAAAACATACTGATACACTCCCAGTTGCAGACATTATACATCAGTTATAATCTACCCAGTCATTTCATTTAAGTCATGCCTTGATTTAAACCTCATTCCTTGCCTGTATGTATTGATCCCACAATTTCCATTTTTTTCCTATGTAGTTTGCTTCTACCCTTTTTTAAAGATCTCAATTCCATTTGTTTTATCTCTGTTACTATATTCCCTACTTCTAGTATAGTTGGTTAAATTTTGATTTCCATTTTCTAGTAACTGCTTTTTTGGCAGCCAGCATAATTAGACACAGCAAGGCCTTACCATGTCTAGGCAATTCCGATTCTGTATCATAGCTCAAAAAAATCATCTCCCTCGTCACACCAATCTGCCCACTCAGCATCTCCAACAGTGCATCTGAAAGGGAATCCTTAAAGTCCACCAACTCACCGCACTCCCAGAAAATATGTTCCCAATTACCTCTTTCTTCACTGTCACACCTCCAACATTTGCTGTCTACCTGAGGAAGAATTCTCTGGAGTCTACTTGGGGTATAAAAATATCTATTTAAATATTTCCAAGCAAAATCATAAATCTTCTAGATTTTGTTGCATATTTGGAACACGTGTTTATATCTTCCTATTGTTTCTTTGTGAATTGCTTAACCAATCTCTCTTCCCAATCCTTTCTAACCTCTTCTAATTGATTCTTACAGCTATCATGCAAGATTTTGTATGCTCTACTAATTAGCCCTGTTTTAATGGCAGCTTCTGTTCTGGATTCTACTAAAAACTCTACCAATGCTGGTCTTTCATTTAAGACCCCCCCCCCTATTTCTTTCCCTTTACCTATACTCTGATATCAATCCTTGATAGGGAAGGCAATCTCTAACCTGCAGTGGAAATAAATTCTTGGCATTTTTCCATTCTATCATCTTTCCCTCTCCAGTTATTTGCTCCCAATACCTTGGTTCATTTTCCAGTTTTCTCCAATAAATTCCAGCCCCTCTTGCCTATTGTCTATATCCTTAATTGCAATCATCCCTATTCACATAATCTCCTTTCTTAATTCCTGTGTTGGCTTATTTCTTGGTATACTTTCTGCTACTTTATCAATATAATATCCTGTATGTTTATTGTTATTCTCCTTAAAGGCCTGCATCCAAAATCCCAGTCCCTCCTTGTTTCTTGATCTTCCCCCTGTTTCATCATCATTCCTTTCTACTTGTATGTATAAATATATATATAGCTCTCCTGTGGGAAACAATATGGCGCCGGTTGTGGTTGGCTTGCCGTTTGTTAGTCTCTTTTGTTGTTCCTTGTTTTTGTTTCTTGCCGTGTGTTGTGCAAAATGTTGATTTAGCACTAGTGTACGATTGTCAAGTGCTTTTGGATATTGGTTCCTCTGCCAAATCTTTGAGTTTGTCATTTTCGGTGAATGAATTTTGTAATGTACCTCCTACTTACCTGGATTGTTTGCTGGAGTATAGCGGAATGGTGCCATGGTTTTTTTCTTCTTCTAGGAAGAAGTTCAGGAAGCGCAGAAGTCGAGGCTGTCAAGGAGGTTGGCTGGTTAAGCTGAAGGCTTTGGTGACTCCTTTTTCTGGTAGTTTGGGAATGGAAAGATGGAAGCTTACTCGGCCCTCAGTGGATTGGAGGATGTTGGATTCGGTAGGCTTATGGAGTATTCCTGTTATTGACTTTTCTGTGGGGGATCGTGTTTCCCTTTCATGTTATCAGAGGTGTTGTCGGAGAGGGGTTGTGCTAGAGAATTTGCTACCAGTGCCTAAAGCTTTGAACATTGTGGAGGTATTGAATTTGAAGTGGGGTTTGGTTAATGCCAGGTCAGTGGTTAACAAAACATTTATTTTGAAAGAATTTTTTATGACACATACTTTGGATGTGTTTTGCTTAACTGAGTCCTGGTTGACATCTGGTGAATGGAGTGCAGTAAATGAGTTGTTACCAGCTGACTGTGTTTTTGTTAATGTACCAAGAGCATCTCGGCGTGGTGGTGGATTGGCAGTAGTTTGTAAAGCTAATTTACAAATTAAACAACTTTACCCCACTTCTACTTTCAGCAGTTTTGAGCTGTGTCTATTTGAACTTGGACATTCAAGTCTGCTTTTTTGTGCAATGATCTACAGACCCCCGAGATATGATAAGAATTTTATTCAAGAATTTTCTGAGTTTCTAGCTGAATATGTCTTGA
Source organism: Protopterus annectens (assembly GCF_019279795.1). Taxonomy (NCBI): domain Eukaryota; kingdom Metazoa; phylum Chordata; order Ceratodontiformes; family Protopteridae; genus Protopterus; species Protopterus annectens. Next base: position 847,218,407 of record NC_056746.1, on the reverse strand, counting down.
GATATGATCAGATCATGTTACTTGGGGATTTTAATATTCATGTGTGCTGTCCGGGAAAGCCACTTGTCTCGGAGTTTAATGATTTGGTGAATTCTTTTGGCTTAAATCAGTCTGTTAATGGGGCCACTCAGGAAAGTGGTCATACATTGGATCTTGTGCTATCATTTGGGTTCAATGTGTCAAATTTGATTATTCAAGATGCTGTGTTTTCGGATGATAAGCCTATTTTATTTGATGTTATATTGCCTACAAATGTTGTAAAATCTGTTGCACCAGTAAGGCTTTGTCGTTCTTTTAATCAAGATACTTCAGCGAAGTTTTCATCTTTATTTAGTGAGGTGTTGACTTGTTTTCCAGAATATTTTTCATCTGATGATCTGTTAAATTATTTTAATAAGACTTGTAAAGATATTCTGGATATTGTTGCACCATTACGCATGAAGAAGAAAAGTCCAGTAGTAAACTGGTGGTCAACGGATATCACTAGAGCTGCAAGAAGGGAATGTCGGAGATGTGAAAGGCAGTGGGAAAAGAACCAACTTCAAGTGTTCTTAACTGCCTTTCCGGAAAGTTGGAAGGCTTATCAGGATGTTGTATTATCTGCAAAGAGGACATACTATTCTAATCTTGTTAATGTCAATTCTCATAACCCGCGGGTTTTGTATGATGTAATTGACTCTGTTCTTAATGCACAAGATTATTTTCCAGTTTAGGCATCACCTGCAGTGTGCAATGAGTTTTTAAAATTTTTTTTGGATAAGGTTTCGAGATTGAGATTAGGTGTATCTGTATGTTCTTTGCCAGATACGTTTTTGTCCGTTTTGGAGAAGTTGTGTGTCTTTCAGCCAATAACTTGGCTGATTTAACTAAATTGATGTCTGAAGTTAAGCTTAGTGGTTCTCCTGAGGATATTTTACCTCCTAGAGTTTTGAAGGATGTGTTTTCAACAGTGGCTCCAGCTTTGTTGGAAATAATTAATACCAGTTTGGTTTCCGGGGTTGTGCCTACTGATTTTAAAAGAGCAATCATTCATCCACTATTAAAGAAACCTGGGCTTGATGCATCTGTATTATCTAATTATAGGCCAATTCTAAGCTTCCTTTTTTAAGTAAAGTGATGGAGAGATGTGTTTATGGCCAGTTGTTAGATTTTCTAAATGAAAATAATTTTTTGGAAAACTTTCAATCTGGTTTTAAACCTATGCATAGTACTGAGACAGCTTTGCTAAAGGTCTTAAATGATGTTTTTCTTATTACTGATAGTGGAAAATTTGTATTGCTTGTTTTGTTGGATTTAACAGCTGCCTTTGATACAGTGGATCATGAAATATTGTTGCATCATCTTGAGCATTATGTGGGAATTACAGGCCTGGCTTTAAACTGGTTCCGATCTTACCTTCTAAATAGAATGGTGTATGTTCAGATGGGCGGATTTACTTCTGATTTTGCCCATCTTCCTTGGGGTGTTCCGCAGGGTACAATATTGGGACCTTTATTGTTTTCTGTGTATATTTTGCCTTTGGGCGATATACTACGTAAGCATGGCATTGATTTACATTTATATGCTGATGATTGTCAATTGTATTTACCTTTGGATGAGGCTGACGGTTGCTCAGTTTTAAAGGTGTTGGATTGTTTGTGTGAGGTTAAGTTATGGATGGTAGAAAACTTTTTGAGTTTGAATGAAGGGAAGACAGAAGTAGTACTCTTTAGTCCTAGTCGCCATGCTGATTTTTCTATGGTGGACTGTGGTGAATTAACTTTTTATTTGAAGGATTCTGTTGTAAATCTGGGAGTGAAGATGGATAAAGATCTTTGTTTTAGTGGACATATAAATGGGGTGGTGTCATCTTCTTTTTATCAGTTAAGGCGCTTGGCTAAGGTTAAACCATTATTATCTAAAGGTGATCTTGAAGTCGTTGTACATGCATTTATAACCTCATGACTTGATTATTGTAATTCTATTTTATTTGGAGTGAGCCAAGGTGCTTTAGCCCGTTTACAGCTTGTTCAAAATGCTGCTGGGAAATTCTTGGAGGGCAAATGAAAGTTTGATCATGTAATGCCTGTATTGGCGGCATTACATTGGTTACCAGTTTTTTTTAGGATTCGTTTTAAAATTTTGTTATTAGCTTTTAAAGCTCTAAATGGTCTGGCGCCAGCATATTTGGCAGATATACTCCATATTTATGTTCCAAATCGGACTCTTCGGTCAGAAGATCTGTCTTTACTTGAGGTTCCTCGGGTACGACTAAAGATGAGGGGTGATAGAGCTTTTTCAGTTGCAGCTCCAAAACTTTGTAATGAGCTTCCATTATATATTCAACAGTCTTCTTCTGTTACAATTTTAAAACAAAATCTTAAAACTTATTTTTATGAACTGGCTTTTAATGAGGTGAAATGATTGTTTAATTTGTTGTTTCTTTATGTTATTTGTTTATTTTTAGTTAATTTTAATTTTATATGTTATTTGTTGTTTTTTGATTATTGTTTTGTAAAGCACTTTGGTGGCATTTTTGTCTGTAAGGTGCTATATAAATAAATATTGACTTGACTTGACTTTTATAGTTTTCTGCTTGTGCTATGTATAGGAGCCTTCACTGCATAGCCTTGAAATACCCCTTCAAATTGGGTAATCCAATCCACCCTGTTCTACTGGAAGAATCAGCTTATCTCACTTGAATCTTGTCAAATTCTCCTCCCAGATAAAACACTTCAGCTCTTTATTAATTGCTATCCACAACTTCTGCTCTGACTGATAAGAATATGTCTGACCTTTGTATAAGATTAATGGGACTAAAAACATTTTAACTGTTTGCATCTTACTATCCATATCCATATAACAAAGCTTCCACTGTCTCAGTTTTTGTATTATCTTTTGCTTAGTCTCTTCCCACATATCCTTAGCTACCACACCAGAATGATTTTAATCCATACTCCTAGATATTTCATTTTATCATGTCACCATAAATATGCATATTGCTGAACCAATTCATATGTGGGTACAAACTTTACCGCTAGTGCCTTTGTTTTAGCTTCATTAATTTTGTATCCTGAAAAGATCTAAAACTGTCTGAAAATGTGCCACAATACTGTAAAGTCTCTTTCTGGTTTTATCAGGTATAAAATAATATCATCTGCAAATAGAGACAGTTTTTCTTGACTACAATACCAATTATATCCTTGAATTCCGGAGTTCATAATTATCTTTGCCAATGGTTTTAAACATAATGCAAATAACAAAGGAGGAAGAGGACACCTCTGTCTGGTTCCTCTGCTCAAGCAGAAATTATCAGAGAGGACCCTCCCCACTTTACGTTTCACCTCAAATGCCTCATATATCCTGCTAATCAACTTTATATTTTTTTCAGGAAATGAAAATGCTTCTATTGCCCCACTCATAAATTTCCAGATTACTCTGTTAAATGCTTCCTCTGCATCCAGACCCACCAACAACAATGGTATGTTCATACATTCTGCTTCCCTCTGGATCATCAGTGTTCTGATAATGTTGTCAAATGTTTGTCTCCCCTCCACAAAACCACACGATCCACATCTATCAATACTGGCATTATGTTTGCCATTACAGATATGAACACTTTATAATCATGGTTTAGGACTGAAATGGGCCTGTACGAAGCTGGATCTGATGGATCTTTAACCTCTTTAGGTATTACAGCTACCACTGCTTTCTTTCAGGATGTTGGCACTTCTCCTCCTCTTAAAATGCTATTAAACAAACCCTTCTAGATATTATCAGTTTTTTTCCCTCCTAGCTTCCAAACTTTCACAGGAATACCACCTGTTCATGGGGACTTTCCTGTAGATTGGTTATACATCACAATTTTTATCTCATCTTCTCCTGTCCTAACTGTCATCTATCTCTAACCTTGACCTATGTAATTCTTCCATTAACATTTCCATTTGTATCTTTTCTTGACTTACATATTTATCTGCTTTATTCAGACTTTCATAGAATCTCCAAAATATTTCTAATACATCTACAGGATCTCTTGTTACCTTCCTTGTTACAGGCTCCCTAAGCTTGGTGATAGCCTTTTCTACTTTCTGTTGCCTGAGTCATTGTGCTAAAAGTTTTAATACTCTAGGATTATTATCAAAAAACAGTTGCTTAATAGCAATCTTTCTAAATTTGTGTATATTATCGAGGTAATGCCTTACTTTCTGTTTAGCATTCTGCAGATAATCCTCTTCTTGTTCCATGAGATTTCTCCTATTCTGCAATATTTTAACATTTGTCAGTCCCACTAAATAATTTTGTTACTTCTTAACCATAGCTCCCTTTCTTTTATTTCCATCTTAATTGTATCCCACTCCCTAGCTATATTTTCAGAAGTCATTTCTATCCTCTCGAATAACTCCTGAATAATCTTCAGAACTCATTCTTAAATTCCTCTCTTTTCGACAAATAGTGTCTCATTTTTATTTCATTACCCTGTGTTTTTATTTTATTTATTATTGGTGCAATATCTGAAATAGTTATTGGGTGTATGTCAAGAACTTCAATTAAATGCACATGTTCCTGTGAAATGCAAATTCTGTCTAGACTAGCACAATTTCTATACCTTGGGGAATAATATGTACATTCACTCTGAACTCCTGTTCCTGAATTCACATCTTCCATGCCAAATACTTCCATAAATTTCTTCAGAAATCTACCCTCCTTTGTTATACTTTCCCTTCTGGGCCCCCCAGACACATCTTCACCATTGCAAATCAAATTCCAGTCCCCATCTACAAGTAATATTCCTTGCCTTGCTGAAAACTGATTATTTCTCCCAGAATTTTCTGAAGCTCCATTATAGTAGTTTTAGGTGGAATATATATACATGCCAGTGTAATCTTCCTCCCTTGCCAGTAGCCCCTTAGCACTACAAACCTGCCATTATTATCTTTTTTATCCTGTTCTATCACTATTGGAGTCCCTCTTGCAATTAATATAAGTACTCCTCTTTTCCTTTGTCTCAGATATTTTGCTGACTAACCACCCTGAAAACCTTTATTTATCAAGTTTACATGTTTAGTTCTTTCCATGTGAGTCTCCTGTAACATAGCTATTTACGCTCTACATTTTTAATACAGTTCACTATTCTTTTTTTTTATTTATCTGTGAGATCACTGACATTTAAAGACATTACAGGAAGCACCATTGTATTAAAAAGTTATTATTCCCACCTTTTATATATAATACCTTTTTTGTTAAATGTCTAATTCCAGCTTTTCTGCTACATGCATATACTGTTTGGCAAGTTGAACTTTCCCATAGTTGTTTCATGTCATATCCATTTCAGCCTTTGTCACATCTTATAAAACTTTTTGTTTTACTGAAAGCCCTCAAAAAAAAAAAAAAAAAAAAGCAAACAAACACCCAATACCCTCCTAAAACCTATTAACTTAATACTAACACACAAAACTATGTGCATCTTCAAATCTTCAAATACTGACGTTTTACCCTCCTAATAGGAACAAATGTCCCAAACTGACAGCCACACTCACAGACTTGAGTTAACCTAAAAGATGTATTCCACTCTCTTATCCACATCAGGAGTACACTAGATGGTTATTTTTTTGGAGAACTGAATAAACTTACCACACTAAAACAAGGGTATCTCTTTTCAATATTTAAACAGAAAGACTATGAATGTTGCTTTTTTTCAGTCATCTCCCATACAAGCTCAAAAGAAAAATGATAAAATCACAGGGACTCAGAATCTCCAGAATCACCAAAGACCTTAATGACTTTCTCCACAACATTAAAGACCTAGAAAATGATTTCCTGGCCAGAGGCTACACGGACAGGACTCTGCACCAGATTCTGGACCCCATCACGAACAACAGAAAGGAAAAAACATTCATACTTCAACAGAGCCTAGTGACTAAAAATGGGTATGAAAACAAATATAGGCTCAACTTTATTTTACATTTCTCCATGGACTATAAGGGCATACAAAAGATCATCCATGAAAACTGGACCATCATCACTTCAAACAGAGCTTTTGGACACATCTTTCCTGAAGCACCAGGGTTCACGATGAAAAGAGGACCAACCTAAAAGACCACCTCGAGAGACCCCCACCAAGACAACTCAACAGATACAGCACCTATCCATGTAGTGACTTATTCCCCTGCTTCTACTGTAAATACATGGCAGGCGCAGACCGCTTCTATTGCCCCAACAACAAAAAACAAATAACCACAAGAGCATTTGGTGGCTGCAACACAGAAGGTGTTGTCTACAGAGCAAACTGCTGCAAATGTCAAGCCTTCTACATGGGCAAGACCATCAATGCCCTCAAAACCAGGATTACCAAACACCTATATGACATCAGGCACAAGATACCGACAAATAAACTAGCAACACACGCAACAAAAAAATCAGGACATGAAAGATTTAAGTCCCTGATACTCGTACAGCTGGAGAAGATCCCTTTCAATGGGGACTTCAATTCAAGCCAAATTGGAGGCTAAGCTCTCTCAGCTCAGTACTGGCATAAGCAGTCAGGAGGATAAGGAAACCACACTCACTAAAATTCCAGTCTCACATAGACCTACCACGACAGCAAACCAAACACATAAACACACAAAAATATACTCGGAGGCTCTAAATAAAAATCTGCCTAAGCAGCAGAGACCTCCAAAGCAGACACCCAAGCAACTGCTACCCCAAAACAAAACATGTGCAACACATAGCTCACAAAGCCAGTGTGCCGAACAGTCACAGCCCTTAAGGCTAAACAACACACCTGATACACTTGTAATAGGTAACTCTGTTGTCAGGCACACTGACGTCCCGCTCACCAGGCTGAACAAGTAGAAGGTCACAGTGAGCTGCCTGTCGGGCGCTAGGATCCGCCACATAACACAAGCACTCAGGTCACTCCAAGGCAAGTACAAATATGACTCCGTCATTGTCCATGCTGGTGTGAATGACCTGAGACATACCTTCCTGGACTACATGAAAAGAGACATAGAGGAGCTCTCTAAGCATGTAGCCCAGGCCGGTATGACCCTGACCTTGAGTAGCATCTTACCCTCACCAAGAATGATGCCACAATATGAAGACAAGATGATCAATTTCAACAATTGGCTTAAGTATTGGTGTCATTCAAAGGGGATCCAATGACTGTCAGCCTGGGATGACATGCTTGACAAGCCACGATGCTTCGCTAGGGACGGCTTGCACCTGTCATCCCTGGGCTTTTGGATATTGGCAAAGGCTCTTGCTACCCCCATAGTGCCTTTTTTAGGCAAGGCTCAAAAGACAAACTCACCTCCATAGATATCACAAGGGATATGAAACTAATAGTAATGCTACTCAACGCCAGAAGTCTAAACCTCAAGATGCATGCACTCGAAACTCTCCTTAGCAGGGAGAACATCGATATCTGTGCAGTAACAGAAACCTGGTTCAAGGCTCCCAAGAGCACCCCAGCACTACCAGGTTATACCTCATACCATGCTTTTCAGCCCCAAAACTTGGACCGAACCAGAAAAGGAGGGGGAGTATCAATATTCATCAAAGATACCCACACCTCCAGGTTGGTGGCACAGCACGAAGCATCAGAGACTATCCATGTGCAACTAACAGTGGGTAAAACTGCCTTCCAGTTTATAGCCTGCTACAGACCACCCTCCCAAACCCAGGAACCCCACTCGGCCTTCCTGAGAACACTGGAAAATATGAAGGTCTCTCCAAACACCATTATATTGGGTGACTTCAACTACCCAAACATAGACTGGGAGCATTACTCTAGCTCCAACACCCTAGCTCAAAGGTTCCTAGAATTTATAAACTGAAATGCTATGGAACAACTTGTTACCACTCCCACAAGAGGGGAAAACATACTGGACCTGATCATCACCAACATGGGGACTCTATGCTCCAGACCAGACTTGTATCCCTCACTGGTAAGATCAGACCATAAACTAATCTCACTGGATATTCACATCCCAACCCCAACCCCCTGCCCAGAAAACCACAGTGAAAAACATCTCTAAAGCAAATTTCACACTCCTCAAAACCGAGGTGGAATCCTTCAAAGCCCCCGGGCCTGTGGAAAATATGGCCCAGACTGCAGAATCCTTTATAAACGCATTCTATGAACACCTTCAGGAATGCATGGATCATGCAATCCCAAATAAAACCAAGACCCAATCCTCCAAAGGCAGATGTCCTGTCTGGTGGACCCCAGCCATAAACAAACTATACAATAGAAGGAGGAAGCTACTACATGATAGAGCAAAATCCCAAAAAGGAAAGGCATCACTGATCAGTGTTAGCAAAAAACTATGGGCACTCATAAAATCATCTAAGGCCAGCTTCGAGAGAAAAATTGCATGGGACATTAAGGATAATCACAAGGCTTTCTTTAGTTATGTTAGGAACCTGGGTGGGAATTCCCAGATATGCTCAGAATTAGTCCAAAATTACAAAAAATACACCAAACCCACAGACATTGCCAACATCCTAGCTGACAGGTTCAGCGCAAACTTCTCCCCCCCTCCTCACCAAATGGGCAAATATCTATCCCAGCAGAGTGCTGCCCCCCTGACATCTCAGATGCTCAGGTAAGAGCCGCCCTCTCCAAAGCAAAAAACACAGCATCAATGGGACCAGACGGTGTCCTGGGCTGCGTCATACATGAACTCCAAGAAGAGCTAAACCCAAACATAAAACTACTGTTCAATCTCAGCCTTACCACAGGATATGTACCCAAAGAGTGGCATACAGCAACAGTGGTCCCTCTCCACAAAGGTGGTGCCTCAACGGATCCTGGAAACTATCGCTCCATAAGCCTGACTAGCTTGGTCTGCAAAGCTATGGAAAGGATCATCATGGACCTCATAAATAAAGATATTGGGGACCTACAGACACTGGATCCTACTCAGTTCGGCTTTGTTAAGGGCAGATCCTGCCTTTTAAACCTGGTCGATTTCTTTGAAACAGTCACCAAGGCCATTGACGAGGGGAAGGTTGTCCACACAGCCTACTTGGACCTCGCAAAAGCCTTTGATACAATACCCCACTCGGGCATTATAGATAAGCTCACCAGCTTAAATATAAACCTCTATGTCACTAGATGGGTTGCAAACTGGCTCAAGGACAGAACCCACATGGTTAGAATTGCTGGAGCCATGTCAGACTCCAAACCAGTTACAAGTGGCATCCCACAAGGCTCAGTCCTGGGACCTCTCTTGTTCGGTATATATTTCTCGGAGGTACAGGCCAACACAGAAGGACTGTGGCTGACCAAGTTCGCAGATGACTGCAAACTGGGCACCATAATAGACTCTCCAGCCGACACAAGCAGCCTCCAAAAGGGCCTCAGAGACACAGACAACTGGTGCCAGAGCCATGGCCTCAAGCTAAACACCAAAAAGTGTATAGGCATCCCCTTTGGCAAAAACAAAGTGCCCACAAATTACCACATAGGTGGTAATCCATTAAGTATGGAAGAAGTAATTAGGGACCTGGGGACCCAAGTTGATAGCAATCTCTCATTTGACAACCACGTGGCCAAAGTGGTTAGAAAAACATTTTATATAGCCCACCTAATCATGAAGGGATTCACTTCTAGATCAGGGGAGGTCATCGTGCCTCTTTACTCATCCCTCATCAGGCCCATAATTGAGTACAATGCCCCATTTGGGATGTATCTTACCAGACACCTGCAGCAACTGGAAAGACCCCAAAAGTACCTCACCAAGAGGATCAAAGGGCTCAAACAGATGCCATATGCTGCCCGGTTAAAGAAACTCCAGCTCTACTCAGTGGCATACCGCCTGCTCAGAGGCAATCTGTGCCTGACTTATAAAGCCATGTCCAATCCGGAATTAATGGACATGCTGCACCTCAGAAAATCCAAATCCCATCCAGCTATGCGCTCGAGAGACTTGAACCTCAGCACTGAAATAAATAAGACATGCTGGAGGGACAGATTCATAACCCAGAGGCTCCCTTCACTGTGGAATAAAATCCCAGTCCAGGTTAGGCAGAGTCCCTCATTGACTCTCTTCAAGAGGAATCTTGATGAGTGGATGGGGGATTGTAGGTTTACCCCTGGTATCACTTCTGTGTCACTGTTAGACAGAGGCACAGTATACTAACCTCGAAAAAGGGCATAGCAAAATTAATTTAAAATGGGTGGCGAAAGCCAAACACACTCTGGCTAGGCTTATAACTGCCCTAGGCCAGATAGCCTAGTATGAACCTATAAACCTATAAACCTAAGATTAGAGAAAAAAGAACTTATCTGGCAGATACAACTTGAAGCAAGGCACCCTCCGGGTCTCAACTGCATGGAGGCCATCACCCCAATCCTGAACCTCAGGGCACTTAACCATGCTAACTACAACTAATCGGCTCCTAGTAAGATATACTATCTATTTCACTCACTGTTTTCTCACAGTTATAAGGCATAATGTATTAATTTTTTGAACAACAAATTTTTTGAACAATAAGTGTTTATAAGCAGAACTAAAATTGCAGTAAGTTAATGTACCAGCCCTCACAAAAGTTACAATTGTTAGCTCAACTTTAAAAGGTAAAATTTCAATGTCAAACTACATTTAACTTTTTGCTACCTAATGTACGCTTTCCCTGATGAAGGAGCGGCAGATAGGCTACCTTCCTATCTGCCCCGAAAGCACTGGACATCTCAGAATCTTTCTCAGAACCAAGCTTGCTTCCAATGTTTTACAGATGGTAATGGCAAGTCTAAATATAGAACTATAGTCAGTAACTCCAGAACACTGCCCAAGATCTCTGTTTTACAGTTTCATTTTAATTTTAAATTTAAATTTAATTTTAAATTTAATTTTAATTTTTAATAATTTTTATTTTTTGTTAAATTGAAGTTTTAGTACAGTTTTTTCAAACATAGGTATAATCGTGACAAAGTGAAAGGCTCCAACGCATTGCTAGAAGTTAGGAATGGCACATATGAACAAGAAGCTAGATAATAACAAAAAGGAACTAAATAAGAGGAATGAGATGCTTCTAACCAGGTCCGTCTTCACCTTGTATGCCTACCAGGGCCACATCCCCAACTAGTCACTTCTCATTGGACATCTCTCAACCACGCCCCCTCCACAGTAGTATAAAACAAGCACAGCAACAGCTCTCAGGTCATTCTGACCAGCACTTGGGGAGCGCACAAATAGTCCTTTTTAGGACTCACACATAGCAAAAGAACTGAAGATCTGTTCAAGAAGAAGAACAACGGAGATCGACACCACTGCGGAACACCGAAGGACACAACAGCAGCTCTTCCCAGAGCCTGTTGTGTCCATACACAAAACAGCTCTTCTCAGAGCTCAAGTGGAACCACACCTTACACCAAACAGTTCTTCTCAGAGCTCACAATACACCAAACAGCTCTTCTCAGAGCTCACATAGATCTGTATAAGCTCTGGTAAGAGACACATTGAAGAATAAACCAAAACAGTTCTTATTAGAGCTGCTACCAACACCCGAACGGGCATTCAAAATACAAAACGGCCCTTCTCAGAGCTCACAGAAATCTGTATCAGCTCTGGTAAGACCAGCTGGAGGCACAGACACAGCTTTGGTGAACCAAACAAAACAGTTCTTTTTAGAACTACCGCATCTGCCCGAAAGGGCATTCAAAACACAAAACAGCTCTTCTCAAAGCTCATAGAGATCTGTAACAGCTCTATATAGAGCTCCAGCTGCCCACAGGGCTAAAATAGCTCTTTTTAGAGGTAGCTCTACCACTTACTACACGTGGAAATCTGTTCACCGTTTAGGATCAAGAGTGAAAGGCATTGTAAAATTGGTTATTCCTTCCCTCCGGGCAGGCATCACTCAGTATCAAAAACTCAAGAGGTCCACACCTATTTTTGTTGTTTTATTACACTTTTTCTGGACCTCACAGAGGCCCAGGGTTTAAATAGGTGATTCCTCAAAAAGGGACGATGAACAACTCCAAGTTTAAGGATTTCTCAACAACACCAGAATGGACTCAAGATTCCAACCTCCCCTCATTCAGAACCAATCCGAACGGTGACTCCTATACAAATCTAGAGGAGCACCTTAAGAACTATATTTGCACTAAATGGGACATTTTCTATCTGAGTCAATACAAAACAAAAATGTAATCCCCATAGGTCTCAAAATATGCAAGAAACCATTGATAAGAAGCAAAAATAAAAGACTACAAGACCTTTGGCAATCCATATTGACAAACACCAGCTTTCCAACTAATTGATGCCCTCCTGGAGCACAACCACACTCAGCAAACAAAAAACATCTGAGCAATAAGAGAGTGTGAAGAGAATTGTCCAACAAATGCGGACACTGACAGGGCATTCAATGCCATTAAAGAAAAACTTGCCAACTTCGAAAACAAAATCGAAAGCAGCAAATTAAAAAAACTGGCCAGGGACATGAATGACCTGCAACAGGACCCACACAGGAACCACAACAACAGACAACACCAGGATTTTCCAGAGGGCAGGGCACCCAGGGACACAGACAAGGTACTAACAAGATAGACTCTAAACAACGACCACAGAATCACAACGGAGACCACCAAAGCAACAGGATCAAAGTGAGACCCACCCCAATACCAACAACAAAGTGGACCACAGCAGCGACAAACACCCACAGGAGAACAAAGACAAAAAAGAATGGAAAATGACCAAACCACACACAGAGCCATCCCCGAACAAGGGAACACAAACGATGGGGGCACAAGCAGAGGGCAAACAGAACCCTCAGACGACATCACCCACCAACACAGCAGCCACACCGACAAATCCCTGTACCATTCCACAGGGTTTGCACAGCAAGGACCATTACCACCCACCCAGGTTAATCTCCACAACCCCCTTCCCAGAGAAGAGGGACAGATCATGGAGAGGGATCAGGGACCTATCCAACCTCTGGCAACCTCCGGACAACCTTCCATAAAAGAGTCTGGTAAAATCGAACCACCAGTGGTCTGGAACCACTCCAAAAAACCACTTACTGACAACGAACTGAGGGTACTACAGAAAGGTCTCACCTTCATCACCACCAAGTGGGCCAACTTCGCCCAGACCATCATAGACCACAGGCTATGGACAAGGAAACTACAACTCAAACTTTTCTTTTTTCAGAAAGGAAAAAACAACAACAGACTAGATACCCATGCCCTAAGGGACGTCAACTGGAAAAGACCAAGCAACTTTTGCCCACCACAGAACCAAGTTATCAGTGCTTTCCAGAACAAATGTGAAAAAGACCTAAAGAAACTCCTAAAAAAAAAAACAAAAAGCGGATCTATATTGTCTTCAAAGTGGAAATGGAAGCACTAAAGCAACTAAGCCAGGACAGTAGCAGGAGAGTAATGAAAGCGGACAAGGGAGGAGGCATCCTAGTTAAGGTCACCTGTACCTACAACCATAAGATCACGACGATGCTGAACAGCCCCACATTTTATGAAAAGAGAGACACCAACCACATCACAACAGCCTACCTCGAGGTCAAGAACACACTGAAGGAACTTTGGGCAGAGGGACTCCTCAGCGATGACCTACTTGATTTCCTAACCGTCACACACCCAAAATTACCTCAGTTCTTCAGGATACCGAAACCCCACAAAAACCTCGATGACCCGCCATACAGACCAGTGATTGCCAGTGGAGGAGCAATTACAGAACCTCTAGCAATATACATGGATTTCACACTCAAACCACTGGCAGAAAAGAATCCATCATATATTCATGACTCTATGGACCTTCTGAACAGAATCAAGGACATTCACCTCACAGAAGAAGCCATTTTAGTCACCATCAACGTGGAGGCCCTTTACACAGTGCTTCCACACGATTACTGCATCAGGGCGATGGTAGAGGCCTACAACAAAGACAATGCAACAGTTATTGAAGAAACAGACAAATTTGGAAAAATTCTTTCACTTATTCTCAACAACAACTACTTCTACTTCAATGGTCAAACCTACCGACAAACCACAGGAATTGCAATGGGAGCAACCATGGCCCCAAGCCTAGCTAACACGGCTTTAAGAAAATAGTAAGAAGACCACGTATACAACTCAGAGTTCTACAAGGACATGGGGTACTACTTCCGTTTCATTGACGACATCTTTTTAGTTTGGAATGGGACTCCCAGAAACTACAAGACTTCCTAGACCACATCAACAGCAGCACCAGCTTCTTCAGGTTCACCACCAAAACAAGCCCAATACAAGCAAATTCCTGGACCAGCTCCTTTCCAAGAACACCAGCAGCAACGACTTCAACCACAACTTGTACAGGAAACCTACAAGAGTAAACTTTTTACTCCACAGCAGCAGCATGCACCTGTACAAGCTCAAAAGAAATGTGATAAAATCACAGGGACTCAGAATCTCCAGAATCACCAAAGACCTTAACGACTTTCTCCACAACATTAAAGACCAGGAAAATGATTTCCTGGCCAGAGGCTACATGGACAGGACTCTGCACCAGATTCTGGACCCCATCACGAACAACAGAAAGGAAAAACCATTCATACTTCAACAGAGCCTAGGGACTAAAAACAGGTATGAAAACAAATATAGGCTCAACTTTATTTTACATTTCTCCATGGACTATAAGGACATACAAAAGATCATCCGTGAAACTGGACCATCATCACTTCAAACAGAGCTTTTGGACACATCTTCCCTGAAGCACCAGGGTTCAGGATGAAAAGAGGACCCAACCTAAAAGACCACCTCGAGAGACCCCCACCAAGACAACTCGACAGATACGGCACCTATCCGTGTAGTGGCCTATCCCCCTGCTTCTACTGTAAATACATGGCAGGCATGGACTGCTTCTACTGCCCCAACAACAAAAAACAATAACGACAAGAGCATTCAGAGGCTGCAACACAGAAGGTGTTGTCTACAGAGCAAACTGCTGCAAATGTCAAGCCTTCTACGTGGGCAAGACCATCAATGCCCTCAAAACCAGGATTGCCAAACATCTATACGACATCAGGCACAAGATACCGACAAATAAACTAGCAACACACACAACAAAAAACAGGACATGAAAGATTTAAGTTCCTGATACTCGAACAGCTGGAGAAGATCCCTTTCAATGGGGACTTCAATTCAAGATTAGAGAAAAAAGAACTTATCTGGCAGATACAACTTGAAGCAAGGCACCCTCCGGGTCTCAACTGCATGGAGACCATCACCCCAGTCCTGAACCTCAGGGCCTTAACCATGCTAACTACAACTAATCGACTCCTAGTAAGATATGCTATCTATTTCGCCCACTGTTTTCTCACAGGTATAAGGCATAATGTATTCATTTTTTGAACAATAAATTTTTTGAACAATAAGTGTTTATAAGCAGAACTAAAATTGCAGTAAGTTAATGTATCAGCCCTCACAAAAGTTACAATTGTTAGCTCAACTTTTAATTATTTTTAATTTAAAAGGTAAAATTTCAATGTCAAACTACATTTAACTTTTTACTACCTAATGTATGCTCTCCCTGATGAAGGAGCGGCAGACAGGCTACCTTCCTATCTGCCCCAAAAGCAATGGACATCTCAGAATCTTTCTCAGAACCAAGCTTGCTTCCAATGTTTTACAGATGGTAATGGCAAGTCTAAATTTAGAACTATAGTCAGTAACTCCAGAACACTGCCCAAGATCTCTGTTTTACAGTTTCATTTTAATTTTAAATTTACAATTAATTTTAAATTTAATTTTAATTTTTATTAATTTTTATTTTTTGGTTAAATTTAAGTTTTAGTACAGTTTTTTCAAACATAGGTATAATTGTGACAAAGTGAAAGGCTCCAACACATTGCTAGAGGTTAGGAATGGCACATATGAACAAGAAGCTGGATAATAACAAAAAGGAACTAAATAAGAGGAATGAGATGCTTCCAACCAGGTCCGTCTTCATCTTGTAAACCTACCAGGGCCACACATCCAACTAGTCACTTCCCATTGGACATCTCTCAACCACTCCCCCTCCACAGTAGCATAAAAGCAGCACAGCAACAGCTCTCAGGTCATTCTGACCAGTGCTTGGGGAGCACACAAATAGTCCTTTTTAGGTCTCACACATAGCAAAAGAACCAAAGATCTGTTCAAAAAGAAGGACAACGGAGATCGACACCACCGCAGAACACCGATGGACACGACAGCAGCTCTTCCCAGAGCCCATTGTGTCCATACACAAAACAGCTCTTCTCAGAGCTCATGTGGATCTACACCTTACACTGAACAGTTCTTCTCAGAGCTCACAGTACACCAAACAGCTCTTCTCAGAGCTCACAGAGATCTGTATAAGCTCTGATAAAAGCAACCAGAGACACATTGAAGAATAAAACAAAAAAGTTCTTATTAGAGCTACCACCAACACCCGAATGGGCATTCAAAACACAAAACAGCCCTTCTCAGAGCTCACAGAAATCTGTATCAGCTCCGGTAAGACCAGCCGGAGGCACAGACACAGCTTTGGTGAACCAAACAAAACAGTTCTTTTTAGAACTACCGCATCTGCCCGAAAGGGCATTTAAAACACAAAACAACTCTTCTCAAAGCTCATAGAGATCTGTAACAGCTCTATATAGAGCTCCAGCTGCCCACAGGGCTAAAATAGCTCTTTTTAGAGCTAGCTCCACCACCGACTTCACGTGGAAATCTGTTCAGCGTTTAGGATCAAGAGTGAAAGGCATTGTAAAATTGGTTATTCCTTCCCTCCGGGCAGGCATCACTCAGGATCAAAAACCCAAGAGGTCCACACCTATTTTTGTGGTTTCATCTCTATTTATGGAACAGCAGAGTTAAATAAGAATCCCTTTACGTTAGCCAAAAATGGAAAATTGTCCAGATTTTGGTCATCAAGAAGATGAGATCTTGTCATCCAATGACACATTTCAATTATATAAGAATACATTCTACTAATTTGTGAGTAATTCCAGATCAAAGTGCAAGGCCAACAATTGATAGATTTTACTAGGCCATAATTATGTAATAATGTTGCTTGGTGTTGTCAATGAAGCAACACTTTAAAAATTGTGACTTGGTGGCTATTACAGTACGAAAATAGGAATTTTATCTTATTACACTGCACCATGATTGGGTAGCTTTGAAATTCTCACCAAATAAATAAAAGCTAGCTTTTATTCCAGCTATCATGTTCATAGGGTCACAGATTCATAGGTTAGTACTAGGCTATCAGCCCTAGTGCCTGTACAAGCCTAGCCATAACAATTCCCTGGCTATTTCTTCACACAATATTTACTTCCCTGAACCCTTAGCAGGGTGACAGACGTGATCCCTGGGGTAAATTTCCTATCTCCCATCCAGTTGTCAAGGTTCCTTTTGAAACGGGCCAAGGAGGCGCTCTGCTTGACATGTATGGGCAGTCTATTCCAGAGTATGGGGAGTCTCTGGGTCAGGAACCTATCCCTCCAGCATGTTTTGTTCATTGTGATAACAAGGTTTAGGTCCCTGGAGCATGTGGCTCTAATGGAGTGGAATTTCTTTAAATGTAGCATGTCCAACAGCTCTGGGTTTGACATGGCCTTGTATGTTAAGCAGAGATCACCTCTGAGTGGACAATATATGACAGAATATAGCTGGAGTTATTTTAGTCAGTCAGCATACAGCATCTGCTTTAGGCCTGTGATTCTTTTAGTGAGGTGTTTCTGCAGCCTTTCCAGTTGTTGCAGATGTCTTGTGAGGTACATACCAATTGGGGCGTTATACTCTATGATGGGTCTAATGAGGGATGAGTACAGTGGGACAATGACCTCCTTTTTTCTGGAAGAAAAGCCTTTAGTGATGAGGTGTGCCACATAGAAGGATTTCCTGACTGTTGTGGCGATGTGGTTATCAAAGGTGAGACCACTGTCCACCTGTGTTCCTAAGTCTCTTATCACACTTTCAGTGTTTAATGTACTGCCACCTATGTGGTAATTAATGGGTACATGTTTTTTTCCCAAAGGGGATAGCTATACACTTCTTGGCATTGAGCTTGAGCCCATAGCTCTGGCACCAAGCATCTGTTTCTGTAAGGCCCTTTTGTAGAATATCCACATCATTTTGGGATTCAATAATGGCTCCCAGTTTGCAGTCATCTGCAAACTTTGCTAGCCAGAGTCCCTTAGTGTTGGCCTGTACTTTACAGAAGTAGATGCCAAACAAGAGCGGTCCCAGGACTGAACCCTGAGGTACTCCATTTTTCACCTGTCTGGAGCTGGATTTGGAGTCGGCTACTTTTACAGTGTGAGTTCTGTCAGTAAGCCAGTTGGCAACCCATCAAGTGACATAGGGATTTATGCACAGCTTAGTAAGTTTATCTATGATTCCCGAATGGGGGATGGTGTCGAAGGCCTTGGCGAGGTCCAGATAGGCTGTGTGGACCACCTTACCCTCGTCCACGGCTCTGGAGACTGATTTGAAGAAGTCAGTCAGGTTCAGGAGACATGATCAACCCTTCACAAACCCAAACTTGGTGGGGCCCAGTGTTTGAAGGTTGCCAATGTCTTTGTTTATAAGTTCCATGATAATATGTTCCATGGCCTTGCAGATCAGGCTCGTCAGACTGATGGGACGGCAATTCCCAGGATCCAAGGTGGATCCCCCCTTGTGGAGTGGGATAAATGTAGCTGTGCGCCACTCAATGGGCATGAAGCCTGAGGTGAGGCTATGATTAAACATGACACTTAAGTGAGGTGCCAGTTCATTTTGTAGTTTATGTAGTACACAGCCCAAGATGTTGTCTGGTCCCATGGATGCTGTATTCTTAGCTTTGGAGAGTATGTTTTTTACCTGTGTGATCATGATTACCAGAATTTGGCAATCTTTTGGTATTAAGATGGGCCCTTTAGGGGGTGAGAGTGGGTGAAGTTGGCACTGAATCAATCTGCCAGGATATTGGCAATGTCCTTGGGATCAGTATATTTAATGCCATCCTGTTGTAGCTCAGAGTAGATCTGAGAATTGCCATTTAGATTCTTGACATAGCTATAGAATGGCTTGTGGTTGTCTTTGGAATCTTTGGCAATTTTATATTTGTAAATAGCTTTGGAGGATTCTATGAGGGATCTCAGCTTCTTACTGAGGCTGGTAAGGGAGGTTTTTGCATCCTGGGATTTTCCTTTTTTCTGCAACAGTTTCTTCCTTCTGTTGTATAGTTTGTTTATGACAGGGGACCACCAGATTGGCTTCCTTTTATTGGAGGAGAGCGTATTGGTTCTATTTGGGATGGCATGATTCATGCATGAGTGGATGTTCTCATGCAGTGCTTCAGTGTAGGATTTGGCAGTCGAACTTTCAGTTCCCTTCTGCATGGGTATCATGAAGTTTGTCACTTCTGACTTAAGTAACATGAAGTTGGCCTTGGAGATGTTTTTTATGGATGTTTCCTTGCTGGGAGGTGGGGGTTGGATGTGGATGTCAAAGGTGATTAGCTTATGGTCAGACCTAACCAACGAGGGGGTGACCACTGGTGTGGAGCATCGATTTCCCATGTTGGTAATGACCAGGTCCAGGATATTGCAGCCCCTGGTGGGACTATGGATTAGTTGATCCAGGGTGTTGAAATTTATGAATTCCAAAAATCGTTGGGCAAAGATGTTGGTACATGAATAGTTTTCCCAGTTAATCACAGGGTGGTTGAAATCACCCAGTATTAGGGTGTTTGGTTGTATCTTAATATTTTCCAGTATGTTTAGAAAGGTGTAGTGAGAATTTTGGGGCATGGTGGGGGATCTGTAGCAAGCTACAATTTGGATTGCAGTCTTGCCTAGTGTTAGTTGCATAATAATGCCTGCCAAGTCTTGGACCCAAGGCCCTATAAACTACAATCAAAGCAATGTACCATTACACCATCTAAGTGTGTATTTTGCAGGTTGATGTTTTTTTAAAAGTGACTTATCTTTCAATTGCCTGCATGTAAAAATATATTGACCTTTCCTTGTGTTATTAGTTGTAAGCTCCTATTGGTACTGATTGCTACTGAAACCTAGCATTTGTGTAACCAGTCTTGAAACTGTAAGAATTGCCACAACAACAGTACCGAATTCTTAAACCTGGGTTGCAGTGCATTGAAATCATATATTTTTGTTTATCTATGTCTCATATGTCTACTAAATATGAGTTATTTAAAAATAATTCTAGCTATAGTCTAATTGCTCAAACTCATCTATATTTAACCAGTCTTTAAGGTTCCATGATAATTTCTACAATACACCATTATGGCTATACTTTCTCAATGTAGACACCTTTCTTTCCTACTACTAAACTTTGTGATATATTAGAGGTTCATAAGTGGTTACTGGGCTATTGATCTGTGGGGGGAGGGGTCTTAAGAAGCCTAACCCTCCATTTCCATGGTAATTATTAGCCCTTATACTTTGCTAGAGATAGCCGTCACAAGTATACGTTGGATACTTACGTGTTTCCTCCATCCATGATTGCTATTGGTGTTAACAAGAAGTGAATTTGTGGTTACTTTTCCATGCATCCAAGTTACATTTGAATAGAGTAAGAGAAGTATTCTGCTTTATGTGGAGTGGAAGCAGACTCTATAGAAGGGGCATTCTGTGTGATATACACCTATCCCCCAGCATACACTGTTAATCTTGTAAAAGAGACTGAGGTCCCCTGAGTGGGTGTTTCTGATACCAATGGACTTCTGAATGTGTAATTGGTCCAAGAGAACAGGGCCTGTTGAGGCTGTATACATGAGGCAGTGGTCCCCTCTCAGTAGCCTTTATAATACTGAGAAGAGAGGCAATGATCTTAGATTCTTAGATGGTCTGTATAGCTTTTATGATTTAGGCCTTTGATTTTTTTTTTTTTTTGTTAGTGAGGAGGCATTAGGGTTGCAGCTTAGGCAAGTGTTTGGACAGGTACATATCGAAAGGGGCACTATACTGAATGGTAATTCTAATGAGTGCTGAGTACAGAGAAACAATAATATCCTTGGATCTGGATGTCATACCTTTCATTATAAGCTGTGGGATGAAAAAGGACTTCCATAAGATCAGTTTTCAAAGGAGTGTTGTCAATGTAATAGTTACAAAGGGAGTCATGCCTGGTGAAGGATCATCATCATTATTATCATAATCAACCCCCTTTTTATCCATTTTCTACATGGGGTCAGGGTGTTGTGTCACTTGTTGATATCACGCCTCATTCAATGCCAATATCCTACCTTCTTCGACACTTATGCCTGACTGTCAAAGGTCTTCTCTCACACACAATCCATCCACCTCTTGGCTGGACATCTTTGTTTCCTCTTACCTTCTTCTTGTCTGTCCCAAATCTTCTTCACCAAATTGTCTGCTGCTTTCCTGCACATGTGCCTGAACCACCATTGGAGCTAATGTGACTTCTGCTCTTATGTCCTCTTTTCTTCTCCTGTCCCACAGTGTGCATTCTACCACTCATCTCAGGCACTTCATCTCTATCACCTCTAGCTTCCTCAACTGCTCTGCCTTTACTGCCCACATTTCTATACCATACAGTAGAATTGGTTGCATCACTGTTTTGTATAGCTTATTTTTCAGTTTCTTTGCCATTCTTCTGTCATGCACTCCCCATGACACTCTGTGTCAATTGGCTGCAGTTCCTCTGCTCCTAACTCTTACCTCCTCATTCAGACTTTCCTTCTCTTAAACCTCCCTTCCCAGATACTTGAAGCTGTTAACCTGCTCCACTGTTTTCCTTCTATCTCACTTTTCAGCTTCTTCAGATTTCCCCCATTTGCTGCCATTACAACTGTCCTATCTGTACTCAGTTTCATCCCACATGCCTTCACTTTTACATTCTATTCCCCAACTCTTTGCTGAAGTTCTTTCTCAGAATCTGCCTGTAATGCCGTATTGTCTGCATACAGCAACTTTATTGACCTGTCCCCTCTGACCTGTTTGCTAATGTAGTCTATCAACAGTATGAACAGAAGTGAGCTCAGACCTGATCCCTAATATACACCCACTCTCACTGGGAACCCCTCTGTAAGAAGAAACACTGTTGGTACTTGAGCCATTGGATCCTTGTACATAGCTTTCAGTGATTCTACCAATGTTTCTGGGATTCTGAACCTCTGCTGGACTGCCCAAATCAGCTTTCTTGGATGTTGCCACATACTTTCTCCAAGTTCAGGAATGGCCATTAGGAATCTTTCCTCATTTCTAGCTTCTTCTCAAGTATCTGTCTCGCTGCAAACATCAGGTCAATTGTGTTCCATCCTGAGGACTGCTCATTTCCTATCTTATTTTCTACAGCTCTGCATATCCATTTATGAATCACCATCTCCAGAACTTTCATGCAGTGTGACAAGAGTTTGATACCACTATACTGCCCACAGTTGTGAATCTACCCTCTTTTCTTGAACATTGGCACTTGTATGCTTATTCTCCAGTCATCTGGAATATGTTTTTTCGCTTTATACCATTAAGAGTACCTTCAGGAGCTATTTTCCCCTATCTAACCCAACACACACTTAATCATATCTGCTGTGACCTCATTTGAGTCTGCTGCTTTCCCTGACTTTATTTTCTTTAGTGCTATTCTTACTTCTTCTAAGGTTGACTCCTCCTCTGCTCCTCTTCTCCCATCATAGGCTGTGTTTGAGGCAGTGTAGCTTCTGTGGGGTTTTCTTAATTGAGAAGCTGGTGGAAGTACTTCTTCTATCTGACTTTGATGTCTCATGAACTGGTGAACAGGTTGTTGCTGCCATCTACTGAGTCACTTTCCAAAAGTTGACAGAGTGCCTCTGATGCCTTGTTCTTTGCTATTGCAACTCCTCCCTTATCGTCTTTGTTAACCAACCAGTATTCCTTCCTAGCCCGGTCTGTCTTTCCAGTCTCCCACTTTTTCCTACACTGCTTCTTTCTTTTGATGATTTCCTGAACTTCTGGATTCCACCACCAGCTTTCCTTATGTACTTTATTTCTATACCTGGATTGGCAGCATATCTGTCCTGTAGCCCTTACACATGCTGCCTTCTTCTTGAGGTGCTAGAGTCCTGAGTAATTCCTTGAACTGTTGTGCTTTTCCTCTAATCAACTTTCAGGTCTTCAGCCTGGGGTCTGTTGATCTTAGAGCCTTCTCGGGCCATGCTTGCAGCTGATTGTGGCAAACAGTGGTTTATGCTGTAGGTCAACTGTTTCACTGGGGATGACTTTGCAATTGCTGATTCTAACCCAGTGCTCTTTCCTTACTCAAAGGAAGTCTACCTGAGTTGCATGTTGGCTGCTTTTATATGTGATCTTGTAACTGTCTTTCTTTCTGAACCATATGTTGGTACATGCCATTTGTCAGAGAGAAGCCTAGAATGGCTTCTACTTCTTTATTCCTGTTGCCCCATCCATGTAGACCCAGACAGTCCTCATATCCTGTTCTGTCAGTCCCGATATGTGCAGTCAGGTCACTCATTATCAACACCAATTCCTGTTGTCCTGCTTTATCTAGTGGATCTGGCAACTGCTGTGTGAATACACTCTTTTCCTCTGTAGTGCAACCCTGCTGTAGGGCATAGGCTGAGATTATGAATACTGCTGTATCATTACACTGGAGTGTGATAGCCATGAGTCTGTCACTACTTCTGATGACATCTCTCAAGGTCTTCTGAAGCCTCTCTCTCACCACAATTCCCACACCAGTTCTAGTTTGTCCTCCTCCTGAGTAGTAGACTCTGGATCCCAAGCCAAGTGGCTTTACTGAACTGTCCTTCTACCTTGTCTAATGGATACATATGACATCTAGCCTTATCCTTACCATCATGTCATCCACTTCCAAGCCTCATCATATCAATGAAGTTGCACTGAATGTGGCAATTATTAGTTCATGTTTTGTAGGGTGATTGGTTTTATGTTGATTTTTTTGCTCAACAGTGCTATCACAGGTAACCCAAGCTGGGCAACTGGAGGATGGCCAGTGGCTTATTGACCCAGAGCTGCTGGGCTTTATGGCAGGCACACAATCGCCAACAGGGGCACATACACCCCTCCCACCATTAACATGTGTCCGTGGCATAGGTCATAGTAGGCTGAGTCTTCAACCCAGTTATCACCTGAAAATACCCATGCTGATTTTGGTGGCATTAGTCAGCATGGTCCTATCACCTATAGCCATATTTTTACACTGTAAAGTGGCTAGCCCTGCCATGTTGCTCAGTCTGTGATCCATGCTCTCCTGTCTTGAGGATACTGCACACATCAGTAAATGCCCAAAGTGGTTGGTCTGTACAACACTTCCCCCTACAGTTCAGCATCTAGAGTCTGTGCTTCTGTCCACAGCTCTGAAAGATATGATTATACATTTCTTGGTACTTAATTTTAGTCAATGGTTTTGGCAACAACTATTTGTTTGGGATGTGCCTGCTTGTACGATCTTGGTGTCCTCTTGGGAGTTTATGATGACACCAAGTTTGCACTCATCTGCACACCTGGTCAGCCACAATCCTTTAACATTAGCTTTGAACTTTGACATGTAAATATCAAAGAGAAGCAGCCCAAGGACTGACTGAACCCTGGGACACTCCACTACTGACAGGTCTTTTGTAGGAGATGGATTTGCCAGTCTTGCTTCCTGTGTTCCATTTGGGAGCCAGTTGATGTTCAGTGAGTTACACAGGGGGTAACATTTTGCTGGGACAGTATATCTATGATGCTCGAGTGTGGGGTCCTTTGCAATGCTGGGCATTCTTTCTGAGATTTCTAACATAGTTAAAGAAGGCTTTATGGTTATCTTTCACCTCGGTGGCTATTTTTACCTCTTATGTGGCTTTGGTTGATTTGATCAGGATTTAGAGTTCCTTGTTTAGTTTAACAAGAATGTTTTTGGCTTTTTGAGAGTTGGATTTACTTTCAAGTGCAATGAGTTTATGATAGGGTTCCATCATAGGAGTTTATTTTTGAATTTTCCATTGTATTTATTTCTGAGAGGGACAGATGCATTGTGCAACTATTTTCATGAGCACAGAACTTGACAGTAAAAGATTCTACATATACAGTGAGATTGTAGAAATAGAAAGAACTTTTGAATTAAGCCAGGTCACCATCCAGTTTTGGTAGATTAGCCTTTGCATAATCTCTTAATACTAAAGTATTGGAAGATGATTCTGGCTTCAGTCTTAAAGCAAATGTGACTGCCTTGTGGTCTTATTTCACCAGGGAAGAGGTTATAATTGATAGGGAGCAGATTTGTTCCCTACTGGCAAGGACCAAGTCCAACATTTTATCTCCCCTAGCTGGGCTGTGGAGTAACTGGATTAGAGAGTTTGTACTTATGAAGTCTAGAATCTATGGGTATACCTGTTATTGGATGTATACGTTTCCCAGTTGATGATGTGATAGTTGAATTATCCTAGGAGAATGTTTGGCTTAATACAAAGGGATGCTATACAGGATAGGTAGGAGGCATGGGCTATGGGGGACATATAGAGGGTCCCGTAGTTAGCTATGATGTGATAAAGGGTTTTGTTTCTAGTTGAACATAGAGGATTTTCAAGTTGTTATCTTGTCTAACATGTCTGGAGGTGAGATTTGTTTTAAGAATATGGAGACACCTCTATCAGTACAGAGACTCCTCTGCTTTTAGTGCCTAGTTCTAATGGTGTGGACCTGTTCAAGTGACAAGCATTGAAGCCCTTCCCTGGTGGAGTGTGATTACTGGTCATAAACCAGGTCCCTCTGATATTGCATATATCTACACTTTACAAGGTAATTTAAGTTGCCCTTATAGGGTGTGGAGTTTTTGTTAAGAATCTTAGCATTGAGCTATAATAACCTTAATGCTGTCCTGATTCTGATTAGTTATGTTGCACATTTTAGAAGATGACTTTGCCTAAAAAGGACACTATGGGGGTGGACAAGTGTTTAGCCAATATATGGAAGCCTTCAGGGAGAAGTACAAAACATCCTCAGCAAAGCAGATTTGACTGTCTACCATCTCTTCCCAAGCTGATATATATTATACCTCTTAGAATGACAGCAGAATCTAGGTCAATTGTTGAAGTCAGTTAACTTTTGATAACATTTTGCATCATTCTTGGTGATGGCAAAATAATTCTCAAGGCTAGGTTATTACCTGCCTCAGACACATATTCTGAGAGATCAGTTTTTAGGGGCAGGGGGTGTTACTAATGTAGTAGTTATAAATGGAGTGATGCTCCATCATGTCTCTCTCTTCATAAATTCCAAGGGGCTATGTCTCAATTCATTTACACCCACATGCACAAAGACTGTGTCATATGTGTACTTGTGGAGCAAGGATATGAGTGCTGGTGTGATTTGGTAAACCTGGTGCCTTATAGACAACTGACCGAGACCCTCTCTTTACACAGCCTGGTGAGTGGTACAACCATGTTTCTCTCAACAGAGTCAACTATGAAGTAGATATATATATATATATATATATATATATATATATATATATATATATATATATATATATATATATATATGTTTGGTGGTTTGCCTTATAGGCTTTTAGGATGGGACTGTGTAACTAATGATTGGTGTTTCCTGTGATCTATGTTTGTGCGGCTGCTGAGGGTACTTGCTTCTTGGGTTACATTTAGGAGTCCTCTGTAATGTAAGTAAGTTACTTCTAAGAGTCTTGGCATATGTAGGTCCATGTGTCTGTTCAGAGGTGTTTGAAATTAGTTTACTGTGGTAATGTGTGGTGCTGATACCCTTGTTATTTGTAGTGTTTCGGATTCTCTTTATTCTCTGGTTCTTCCTTGCCTCGTGTTGACTGTTTTTTAAGTTTATCAGTTTTGACTCCAGTCTATTACACTATTTTGGTGTTTTGATTATAGGGCAATATCTCTGCTTGCTGTTTCCTCCAGGGTACAGACACACAGACAATCTGGCAGTATCTACCTGACAATTTTGGGTTCTACCCCAAAACATTTAATTCCCACACTAACCTCCTTTGAATTATGCTAAGAATATTACAGAAATCCAGATACACCACACCTGCAAGTCTCCATTGATACTTCAGTGATGACCCAGAGTCACCGAATGGGACAACTTTGGATTTTTAAGACCCAACCCTCTATTGCGCAAAACCAAACTGTTGGCCATTTCAAAGTAAACTACACCAGCCTACTTTTCAGGATCATTTCAATAACATTTTCTGAGACAGAATAGAGACTGACAAACATAATACTGTCAAGCTGTTCCTAAGATGTAGGTTGGTATAAGGGGGCATACTGCTGCCACCTTCAATTCCTGTGGAGCCACATTATACTTTAAGAAGAGGCCTTATAGTTCTGTCAGCACTTCACAGAGAACAATTGCCAAATCTTGTAGCTGGGATGTGCTTCAATGAGACCTCACACCTTCCATATTCCTAGTCACTCCACTTCCTTAGCCGTTTCCTCCTTGGCATCTCTTTAATCTCTCCATTAATCCTCATTCATATCTGCCCAGTGTTCTCATTTTTGCTGTTCCTCACCAGGTAAGCAAACAACTCATTTAGCACTTTTGCCTAATCCTACCAATTCTCAAATATCCCTCTCACCTCTTCCTACAGAAAAGGAGTAAGCTATAAAATCTCCCAAAGTATGTGAAAAAATGTATTTTGCTTAACCCACATAGCATAGTCAATGTCAAGTCAAGTCAAAGAAAATTTTATTGTCATTCAGAACTACACAACAGTGTAGCTGAATGTAATTACAATACTTTATTCTCAATGCAGGAAACAGTTGCACATATAGAAAGAGAAAAATGAATAAAATATCTCAGCAGAATTTTAATAAGTAGCAATTTGTAAGTAAAGTAGGACAGCAGTGACCCACACCCATCCCAGAACAGGAGACAAGGAAGACAAGGAACAATATGAAGGCAATACTGTCAAAGTAAAATTGAAACAATAGCAGCATATCTATGAATAGACTGAATTATTGCACAGTTTGTATATTGCACTTTACCCTATAACCATGTCCTTTTCTAGAGATGCCTCAGTATGCATTTTGAATTGTGCTGCCTTTTCCCCCTCAGATTCTCATAGGCTTATTTTCTCATTCTCTCTCTCACTCTCTTCTCCTGTTCACCACTTCCTGTATGTCTTCATTTTGTATGCATCCTGCCCCCTTACAGATCTCATTTTTTAACCTCAGACAAGGTATCATCTCTTCTCACAGTTTGTTCTTTCTTTCTTTACCTGATACAGAATGCCACTCATTTTTTTCACTCATTCTATGGTGAAACCCCATAGCTCCCCCACTTATTTAATTTCCTGCCAGGCTTCTATGCTTTTCATTTGCATTGTTTCTTAAAAGAGGTAAGTCTACCATCGATGGCATTTTCCAACCATTACCTATGGATCACGCACCTCAATGTTACATGGTCGTAGTGTGACTTGGTCACTGGTACCCAGTAATTCTCAAACACCAGTTCTTATCACACCCCTTGATATCATGCAGAACTCATTAAGGGTAATTCCCTTCTTTGGTGTGCTCTTCACTCGCTCATATCTAGCTTATGCCAGAGCTTCTATAGCTATCTTAGCCATAGCCTGTGCTCATCCATCTCACCTGCATCTGCTAACAGTCACATGATAGCCATCTACCAGGGATCTGCTGCTACCTTATAAACCTAAAAGAAAAAAATCTCAGTCCATTTGATCTTATTGTGAATATATCTACCTTTTCCTCATATTTTCTCCATGTCCCACCTACATCCAGGAATTACAAATTAACCAGTGTGTGTGTTGCCAAGTATCTGTTTTTTCCAGACTATCCATAAATCAAACTGATTGCCCGGTAGTCTGGAAAACACTGTACAAACTCCAGTATTCTGTTTTAAAAAAGAAGCAGACTATCAGAGTTTGTTAAATCTGAAGATTTATTATGCTTTTTTTACAGAAAAGTGTAGCAAATCAGCAGAAAAAAGGCATCTCAAATGGGAAAAAGAAGGTGTTTCCCCTTCATCTGACATGATAATGGTGTCACAAAATGGGCAGAAAGTTGGGGGGGATGAGAGAGGTTATTGAAGGTGCTAGGAGTGTGACCTTGGTTTGGTTTTCATCACATCGAAAGGTGGTAACCCTCTGGTACATGTAACTGTTAAATCAGCTGTCTCTGTATCTCTTTACAGCATTAATTATCCATACAATACATCTAGTCTTCCAGCCCTACACAGTTTCACATTTCCTGAACTACTTCCACTCACAAACACTTCTTTAGCTTTTCTTGTCTTAATCTCTCTTGTTATGCATTGTGCTTCCACTACTCCCACAGCAGAGAAGTTTCTTGTCTTCCTCTTTCACTTTAACTTAAGGAAGTACTTATTATAATTTATTCCTTGCCAGGAAGCATGCAGTTTAATTTTGCCAGTCAGTGACTCAGAAACTGTCACTGTCCCAGAAAATGAATGCTGTATACCAGAGATGGGGAATTCAGTTACATGGCTTGATTCAGACATAAGACTGGCAGAAAGTGGTAAGACTGTTGCTATTAAGGCCTTTTAGTGTGATTATGGATGCCAGAGATTCAGAGCCCCATTAGCTGCAATGTGGAAGGACCTTATTACTGGATAATTTGCATATCTTTAAATTGCTCGGTGACTACTGCAAATGCTAACAAGCAATTTGTGTCATTACTCACTACTGGTGGCCCATGGAATTGGCCTGTACAGGCACCCCCCATTCATCACTCTCTACAGAAACATCACCATACAGCTTACTCATTTTTGAGTTCACACAATGTCTCTAATGCTGCCTTCTAGTTTGTCATTGTCTCTTTTAAATCACAAAGGATTGCAGTCAGTCATTAACACTAGCATTAAACTTTCAGTCTTTCTATTTTTCAGAAAATGCATCAGGATAAAAGTCCCGTTGCTAGTATCTTTTTTATGTGAATTAAAGTAATATTTAGAAAGACTCAATAATGACATCTAGTAATACCAGGAATGTGCCCAGAAGTATTTGATCATGGCCCTCATAAGTCACAGACCCTTGCAGTCAATAATGCTAGGCATTTGAGTTTCCCACTCCCTAGTATGTTTTCTAATACCTGTTTTCTAACTAAGTGGATTAGGATTCAAGAGTGTACCTGGTGTCTTCTGTTTCCCCCAACATATCTTTCATGCTTCAAAGACTGTTTTCCTATTAACTTATGAACTGATTCTAGGTTATAGCTCAAAGTTCCCAGTGTTTAGTGTCTCCCCACAGTATTGCAGAATTTTCTTTTCACTCAAAGGGAGTTTAGAGGTATGGCAGCCACTCTCCCACACACAGACATACAGACACTCAAAGTATATTGAATGCACAAGACCTGATCACACTTGTGAACAGCATCACCCATAAACAAGCACACACACCACACACAGACACAGATACACGCACACACACCACACACAGACACAGATACACGCACACACACACACACACACACACACACACACACACACCTACACCTACCCTATTGCTCCTCGAAATAACTCCCCCTCTGTGGCCATCCAGACAGACACACACACACACACACACACACACACACACACACACACACACACACACACACACGTACACTCACGAGACCACACCTCTGCATATACTCACACATGAGTTTGAACATGAATCTTGCTGCTAGATGTGCGTTTTTAGTATCTTAACAAGTGTGTCATCATCATCAGCCCACTTTTTCCCATTTTTCTACATGGGGTCAGGGTATCATGTTAACTGTCACCAACTCTTGATTCAGTGCCACACTCCTGCTTTCTTCAACACTCATGCCTGACTGTCACAGATCTTCTTTCACACAATCCAACCACCTCTTTGCTAGATGTCCTCACTTCCTCTTACCTTCTTCCTGTCTGTCTCAAATCTTCCTCATCAGATTGTCTTCTGCTTTTCTACACATGTGCCCAATCCACCGTAATCTAGCATATTTTTTGTGGCTTTACGCCACCCCTTTAGTATGGGGAACTATACCCATTATTTCAAGGCCAGGTGCTCTGCCTCACATATACCGGGATTTTTTATTCACAGCATAGAGTCTTTCTGGGTGATGAATCTCCTCCTCCACGCCCCCTATTATAGCCGTGTCGAGGTTTAAGTCTCCCGCCCTTGTGGCTCTGACGGATCTAGATTTGGGTTGATATGGCCTTGTATTGTATGCAAAGCAAGGTCACCTCTGAGCAAGCGGTTTACTGAATAGAGCTGGAGTTCTTTCAGTCGGGCAGCATAGGACAGATAACTGTTCTCTTTGATCTTTTCTGCAATTGGAACTTCTTTGGCTTCTGCTCTTATGTCCTCATGTCTTCATCTGTTTAACAGTGTGCATCCTATCACCTTTCTCAGGCACATCACTTCCATCACCTCTAGCTTCCTCAACTGTTCTGGCTTTACTGCTCAGGTTTCTGTACCATACAGTAGTACTGGTCTCACCACTGTCTTGTACACCTTGCTTTTCAGCTTCTTTGGCATTATTTTGTCATAGACTACATCTGATATTCTATGCCAGTTGGCTGCAGCCCCTCTGATTCTAGCTTTGACCGCTTCATTCAGACTACCCTTCTCCTCAACTACTCCCAGATACTTGAAGCTGTTTACCTGTTCCACTATCTTCCCTTTTATCTCTATTATCAGCTTCTTCTGATTTCCCCAATTTACTGCCATTACCACTGTCTTAACTGTGCTTAGCCTCATCCCTTGTGCCTTCAGATTTGCATTCCTTTCTCCTATCCTTTGCTGAAGTTCTAGCTCAGAGTCTGCCTGTACTGCCACATCATCTGCATACATTGGCTTTGTTGATCCGTCCCCTCCAACCTGTTTGTTAATGTAGTCCATCACCAGTATGAACAGCAGTGGGCTCAGAGCTGAACCCTGATGTACACCCGCACCCACTGGGAACCCCTCTGTGTGGCTGAACACTGTTTGTACTTGAGTCATTGGGTCCTTGTACATAGTCTGCACTAATTCTACCAATGTTTCTGAGACTTCAAACCACCGCAGTACTGCCCAAATCAGCTTTCTTGGGACTTTGTCATATGCTTTCTCCAATAGGAATGCCCAGTTGGACTCTCTCCTCATCTCTAGCTTCTTCTCAAGTATCTGTCTCAATGCAAACATCGGATCAATTGTGCTGCATGCTGATTTGAATCCAAACTGCTCATCTCCCATCTTACATTCTACTACTTTGCGTATCCATTTATCAATCACCCTCTCTAGAACTTTCATGCAATGTGTCGGAGTTTGATGCCTCTGTACTGCTCACAGTTGTGGATGTGCCTTTTGTTCTTGTACACTGGCATGAGTATGCTTATTCTCCAGTCATCTGGGATACACCTTTCTCTCCACACTGCTATTAGTACCCTCAGGAGCCATTTTTCCCCTATCTCACACAGCATCTTTATCATATCTGCTGTGACCTCATCTGAGCCTGCTGGCTTCCCTGACTTCATCTTCCTTAGCGCTGTTCTTACTTTTTCTAGGGTGGGCTCCTCTTCTTCTCTCATCATCGTCTGTTTCTGTGGCAGTACAGCTTCTGTGGGGTTGATTTTTTATTCAGAAGCTGCTGGAACCCCTTCCATCTGCCTTTGATGTCCTCTGAGCTGGTGAGCAGGTTGTTGCTGGCATCCCTTATGAAGGGTGTCTGACTATCTTCTTTATCTTTCTGTCTTTGCCTTGCAACCTGATATAGTTTCTTTGTGCCCCTTATTGAGTCCCTTTCCAGAAGTTGGTAGAGTGCCTCCGATGCCCTGTTCTGTGCTATTGCAACTTCTTTTTTAGCTTCTTTGTTAGACAAACTAGTAGTCCTTCCTAGCCTGGTCAGTCTTTCCTGTCACCCACTTCTTCCTGCACTCCTTCTTTCTTCTGATGACTTCCTGGACTTCTGCATTCTACCACCAGCTTTCCTTATATACCTTATTTCCATACCTGGCTCAGCCACATATCTTTTCTGTAGTCCTAACACATGCTGTTTTTAGGTGCTGCCATTCTTCTTCAGCTCCACCTATTTCCTCCTCTTCTTGGGGTGATAGAGCCCTGAGTAATTCCTTGAACTGTTGTACTTTCTCTCCAGTCAACTTCCAGGTCTTCAGCCTGGTCTCTGTTGATCTTAGAGCCTTCTCTGACCACTGCTTGCAGCTGAATGTGGTTTATGCTGTGGACCAACTGTTTCACTGGGGATGACTTTGCAATCATGGATTCTGCCCCAGTGCCTTTTCCTTACTAGGAGGAAGTCTACCTGAGTTGCATGTTGACTACTCTTGTATGTGATCTTGTGACTGTCTCTCTTTCTGAACCATGTGTTGGCTAATATCAAGCCATTTGTCAGACAGAAGTCTAGAATGGCTTCTCCTTCTTTATTCCTGTTGTTGCCCCAACCACGTGGACCCAAGCGGTCCTCATATCCTGTTCTGTCTGTCCTGATATGTGCATTCAAGTCACCCATTATCAACACCAATTCATGTTGTCCTGCTTTATTTAGTAGGTCCTGCAGCTGATGTCTGAGTGCACTCCTTTCCTCACTATCACAACTCTGCTGTGGGACATAGGCTGAGATTATGAATACTGCTCTATGATTACACTGGCGCCTAACTGCCATGAGTCAGTCATTAATTCTGATGATATCCCTTACTGCCTTCTGAAGCGTCTCTCTTATCACAATTCCTACACCATTTCTAGCCTGCCCTCCACCTGAGTAGTAATCTCTGGATCCCAAGCCAAGTGGCATTGCTGCACTGCTGCACTGCCCTTCCATCTCAACTCATCTCCTGGATACATAGGATATCCAGCCTCCTCCATATCATAATGTCATCCACTTCCAAGCTATGTCCTGTCAGTGAACCTACATTAAGCGTATGAAATTCTCAGTTCATGTTTGGCAGGTTGGTTGGTTTTACATCCAGCTTTCGCTCAACAGAGCTATCCCAGGTAACCCAGGCTGGGCAACTAGACACTGGCCAGCCAGTAACTTATTGACCCAGGGCTGCTGGGCTTTATGGCGGGTACACACTGGCCAACAGGGGCACGCATACCCCTCCCACCATTAGCATGGGTCCCTGGTGTGGGTCACAGTAGGCTGGGTCCTCAACCCACTTATCACCAGTAACTACCCATGCAAATTTTTGGCAACATTAGTTAACATGACCGAATCACATAGAGCCATATTTTACACCGTCGAGTGGCTAGCCCTGCCACGGTATGCAGTCTGTGATCTGTGTTTTCCTATCTTGAAGATACTGAACACCACAGTAAATACCCAAAGTGGTTGGTCTGTACAACTCTCCCCCTATAGGGCAACATGTAGTGTCTGTGCTGCTGCCCACAGCTCCATTCATTGATGAGTTTGAAATGGAAACACTCAGCATGTTTTTCAGACATGGGAGAAACCCCACAGAGACACAGACAGAACATGCAAACTCCAAACAGGCATTGGTCGGAGGTCAGGAATGAACCTTGTACCTTGTGCATGGAGGCGAAGACCCTAACCACTAAGCCATCTGGTGTGCATGTTTCTAGGAATATATGTAGCTATATACCTAAGTGTAGAGTTGATTTATAAGATGGTGGAAGTATTATTATATGTTGTTTTAAATTATGTCTTTCTCTGCATGTGATTTCTTTTTTGTCTGTCTCATGATGACCCGATTGTATGGAATCTCATTTAATCTACACTTGTGTAGATCTAAATGACAATAAATTTACTTTTGACTTTGACATGCTACCACACAAATATGTTTCCCAGCACTGTCTGTCTGCTAAACTCTCTCTAGATACTAATGAAAGCTATTTTCTCCAGCTTAGCAGGCCAAATACTAGCCCCCCCCAAAAAAAAAAGTAGATGACATGGTGGTTTGCTGCTCACTTCTACTGCCTCCTGCCTGTTTCTTCCAATGTCTGAGCCACTAAGAGAATCCAAGTTGTCTGGGTCATCTTGGTCATAGTTAGGGCTTAATCCTTCTATGACACATAGTCGGGCACTGATTGCTGATCCAAACTTTTTATAATTATATATTTATAAAATACTAATAAATTATCTTCATGTTAAATAGTCAGTACCAACATTCAATTATCAATAACTTGCCACTGCTAAGCATGCAGCTTCAAATATCACAATAAGCTATTCTGTCCAGTCTTAATCTTATGTTTGATTTAACATTGCTCATTCAACAAAAAACAATTAAATATACAAATGCACTATTTACACCAAATTTCAGATGAAGGATTAATTAGTAATCATATTATTTTATTTACCATATATTACAAGTCTTAACAACTGGACCGATGAGTTTTCACCTAGAACTACATTATTAAATGGAAATAGATATTAGGTACCTTGTTCCATGTCAACATCCTCTTTGAGCACAAATTCTAACACAGTATCCCATACAGCCCAATTTTTTTTACTATGAAATTGTTTCTGATCTCTGATAGTTCTCAATTCCAGATTTTTAATCTCCACAATTATGTTTTTCACCTCTCTCATTGATGGTTTGTCTTTAAGTTCATAGGAGAATGTTACTAGGTGTGCAGCCCAGGAGACTATTAAGGAACCCTAGCCAAAATTCCCAATTGGGCTAAAGCACTGTCTGGTAAAGTGATTTGCCCAACATCACACAGTAGGCAAATTAAGGTAAAAAGATTCACACCCTGTACCCTTGATGCAGAAAGCAGCCCATTGACAAGTCAGAGATTTAGTCCTCTGTGCTAACTTCCAGGAGTTATAGCTTTTTTATCCACTATCAACACTAAAGATAGCAATGCTTTCACTTCTTTAGCACATGTTATTTTACATCAAATCAACAAAAAGATCTTTATAATGAGGTTAAATCTTATTGCATTATTATTAAAGCCATTTTTGTACTGAAGCAACTGTGACAACCTACCACTGTACCAGTAATCAAGGAGCCTCAATTCTCACCAATGGCACCAAAGGGGGACGTACATTGGGAGGATGACTGGTGCACACACAGTATTTCCAGATGCAGCTCTCTGCATTGAGTGCAATTAACCTTAAGAGCACGTAGAGAACACAATCAATCTGGGGATGGTTTCGTCCTCTTTTTCCAGATCCCCAGTAAGACTTCCCACTGGCACAACTATAGAGTTGAGTCCTTAGCCAGGGTTCCAAGCCAAGTCCTCCAGGACTCTCTCTGTACAACCAGTGGTTCATGTCCCTGCCCAAGTAGCTGACACACACACATGCACACACACACACACACACACACACACACACACACACACACACACACACACACACACACACACACACACCTGGGAAAAGCTGGCACAGATATACTAGCTATGCACCCTTCTACCCAGACTATAAGGTAGTTATCACTGCCACCAGAACCCCTTATCAGCTGTTTTAAGACCCTTAACAAAGGGTGTCCAATCTTAACTGTGTAATGTTACTATCAATACAAATGGTAATTTGATAAAAAGCGAGGCTATTAGGAGTGGCCCACAGTATCACCAAATAAATATACAAGTACTCTCAGAACTTAAATATCTCTAGACAGATCAGCCACAATAAAATGTTTAAATATATTTAAAAATAAATAATAAAAGAACAAGACAATACTAAATATATAGTTACAGTGACATCAGAGTTCAAAATCACAGGAAATATTTAAAACAACTTTACAAGACAGTCTCAAATAAATAAAGAAAAACATCTGAATTAAGCTTTTCCTTATTTCTGACTATAACTTGCTCAGAACAAGGAGAATGTGTGGCGAATGGATCTTGTCAGGTTCAAGACAGAATACAGAATGCTGTCTCTCTCTGAGAGTGCTTACATTAATATCTCAGATATTACTGCTGGGATAGCTTGCAGAATGACATTGTTTCTTGTCATCTGACTGTATCTCAGGTAACCCACCCCAACTGCTGAAAGCTAGCAGTATTTAGCATCCACCTGTGAAAATACAAAGACAAGGGCTTTTCCTCAAATCTTTGGCAAATGGTAGAAGTCATAAAACAATAAAACACTTCCGATACAATACAGAAAGCTCCTTTGTTTTAGACATTGTGTCTCATTGCTGCACTGAAACTGAAAGACAACATCTTTTTATGGCCTGACCATAAAGTAATTTAATTTCAGCTATTTTTCTGAAGTTTTGCAAGTTAACCTCCTGTACTCTAGTTTCACCTGTTAAAATATATACATTTAAACAGTTATAATAGTGTATGTACATTTCTATTCTATTCCAGTACACTGTGGATGCATTTCAAACATCACTTTGTAAAGTACCTCTTCAGCACACATGTCTGTACAAACCATCTTATATGACATAAAGCTCTAATACATTTGTAACAAAATCATCTTATATGAATCATGTTGATATTCACAGATGACATATAATTATTTGCAAAATTCCAAGCAGCTGGACTGGCAGTAACTCCTCTTTGTCACATTTCTATATAAATCATGTTGATATTCACAAATGGCATTTATATCACGTTATCGAAAGATGAAATAGCGAACGCTATTTCATCAAACCTAAAATATCTAAACCACATAATATCGAACATTCAGAACAGAAAATTTTTTCCCTGGGAAAAAATTTGCTAGTTCGAAACACATACACACAACACAAGCACACCTAAAAAACATCAACACACACATACACTTATAATCCTACAACTGACCCTACACTAAAATATACATACACTACTATCTATCCACTTACCTAAACCCAAACCCTAACCCTAAGGTCCGTCACTATCGCACACTCACCTAACCCATGCCCTAACCCTAACTCACTTAACCCGCCCCTAAACCTAATTCACCTAACCCGCGCCCTAACCCTAACTCACCTAACCCGCACCCAAATCCAAACAACCACACAATCGCACACTTACCTGAACCTGACCCGTAAATCTCCACCACAGTGCTGAAAATAGCAAAGCCACAGAACTGGCCAACCAAATTCTTTCCCTAGGAAAGAATTTGGTGTTCTGCAGCTTCACTATTTTTAGCGTTCGATTAAAACAGGTCAATATTAGAACATTCGAAGTTTTGAAACTTCGATGTTCTGATATAGACCCCCAAATGACATATAATTATTTACACAATTCCAGCTAGTTGTGCTGGCCAGTATCTCCTTTTGTGACAACAAGTCTTTATACTTCCATAATATATGCTCCCAAGAACCTCTGTCTGAACTTTCACATCTCCAACATATATCTTTTGTTTGTGGGAATTTTTTTCCAAGTCTAGTAGGAGTATACAAATATTTATGCAAACATTTCTGTGCAAAAATTCTAAATGTTCTTGATTTAGTTGACTATCTATGGTAAATACGTGTTTTCCTCCACCAGTCATCTGCAATATCTTTATTTAATTGCTCACTCCACACTATTTTTAGCTTTGTACTGTACTGTATTCTCAAATCTAGCATTGCCTTTTATGCTCTACTTATTACACTTTTCTGGTCTGCCATTTCTGTTGTACCTCAGTTATAAAATATACTCTCTGTGGTTTAACAAATTTACTGTCCAACCTCTGCATATCCCCCTGAACTCTAGCATTAGAACTACAAGTTGATCTAAGTTCCATAACCTTAAAATTTGCCTAGGTGCATCCCATTTTACTACCAAATCTTCTTTTATCATCTGCTCCCAAAATCTAAATTCTTTGCGTTTTGTTCTTTGTACTCCAAATATTCATGAAATTCTCTTGTGTCTTTCTTATAACTACATATAGTAGAACATTTTGGTGTTATTCTGTTTTATCAAGGTTTAACTTTGTCTAAAATAAAGACTTAATTAATACATATATATATATATATACATATATATATATATATATATATATATATATATATATATATATACATATATATATATATATATATACATATATATATATATATATATATATATATATATATATATACATATATATATATATATATATATATATATATATATATATATATGGTTCCACTTGAAGACATCGAAATTCTAAACCCGAGACCATATCATCGAGTGTTTAGAACATCGATGTTGTCAAAGGGAAGAAAAAGTAAGTAAAAAAGGGAAAAAGCTAGTGTTTCTGCAGGGCAGCAAGGTGCCCTACACACTGTGTCTGTGAATGTGCCAGCTCTGTGATGGCACTGCAGACAGGGTACAGGAAAACTCCCGCTTAGCACTTCTGCATATAGCGCTAAAATGGAGATTTCCCTTTACCCCACTGTAGTGCAATCTCGGAGTTGGTATATTAAAGTCGGGGGGGTGAAGCCCCCCTGCATAAAATAGTTTTTAAAGGTTTTTTCTTTTCTTTACGTTCCCTTTGAATCTTCGATGGTTTGAAACTTGATGTTCTGGTCTCGATGATCAGAATTTCGATGTTTCAAGCTTTTGATGATTCAAAGTGGAACTATATATATATATATATATATATATATATATATATATATATATGTAAGGCTGTACATAATGTTCTTTATATTCTTTTTCTAGATCCTCTCAAATGCTCATATGTGGTCCTGTTGTCACCTTGTTAGACACTATGCCTATCATTTGCTTCCATTTGGGTATATATTCATTTTCTGAATCAAATATATCAATCTATGTTATATGGCCTTATATATGGTTATAGTATGCCTCCAAATCTGGAAGCACCAAACCACCCTGTTCCTGTTCCATATTAGTTTTTCAATTGCACTATTTCCCTTTCGTTAAATTCACAATTTCCTTTTTCATATTCTTTTATATCTGTTCTCTTGGTTGATCCATATAAACCTGACTTACAAAAAAATCCTGTGTGAGCAAAAACATTTTAATTGCTTGTATCTTATTGTCAATGTCCATAAATAAGAATTTTCACAGTCTTATCTCACTTACATTCCCTTAGTAATTTCTTCCATTTTGTTTAGCTCCTTGCTCAACATCCCACTTCAAACAAATTCTTAAATATCTCATCTTCCTCTTAGAGGAAGAAGACTCCGACAGACTGTAGAGTTTTGCATACATGCTGCAAATGGTAGTAGCAGATGGAACTTAAAGAGCCCATCTTAGTTTTTAGCTCTTTTTAAGATATCTTGAATATCCTTTTTGCTCTCCACAAATATCTCTTTCAATGATGAATCTGAGGGGGAATGGCAGTGGTGGTAAATGCTACAGTCTCTAATGTCATCTCTCTCAAACATCACTGACAAAAACAGAAGAAAAAAGTTTGCTATGTGTGACATTTGAGCCAAGCTCCTCAAGAATCTCTGCACAAAAGTTTCTGAGGGATCTTTGTGAATAAACAACCTGACTGGGTAAACCTACCTTTGTCTCCCACAATGCATTTGGAAGTTTTTGCACTGGATTTGGCTTCATGTGGAGGCACATGATGTTTTAATTCATGAGAAACAAAATGAAAAATTGGCTGTGAACATAAAGTGTAAATATTTATTGTAAAAGAAAGCTTTCTAAATGAGACTTTACTCTGACACAGTACAATTTTATTGCAAGTTTCTTTTTTTTAAGTGAAGGGCTTTTAGTCTGATTGTAACACAGTATTTTGTATTCGTTTTTGTCTGTCATTGTGCATTACATGTCTGTCCATGAGGCAGCTGAGGCAGAGATTGCATCACTGGCACAAAGTAGTCATTTAGTAAATAAACACAGCCTTCAGTGAATCATTGCTGGTCAGTCAATATTGTATTCATCATCCAACAAAAACACACAAAATAACTCAATACCTCAAGCTGAGCTGAACCATTAGCTAGACAGAACAACCTCTTGTTTGGGGCCATGAACAAGCCAACTGTTCAAAGCTGCTCAAAGTAACAATAAGAGTACAAACTGATTGAGTATCCTGCCCAATTTAACTTTTTTTTTAAATGCAACAATTTCAATGTGGTCATAAAACATAAGTCAAAAGAATGTGAAATGATGGATGAGGTATACCATACACTTACTGAATATATGTTGCTTAATTTTTATTTTACAAATCCTTGAAAGTGTTTATTTTAGCTGTAATTAACTATCTTTAATCAAACAGTTCAGAGCTGGTTACTGAAGGAGTTTGGTAAAACTATAATGTACAATGTAACCTATAAAAATATCTCCTGCCAGGGCATTTTGCACAAGTTATTTTTTGTCAAAAGTAATAGTTTTAAAGAATCAGAACTCTTATCATTTGCAAGTGGTTTCCTAGTGCACACAATGCCAGACTAGTTTACTAGTTATCAGTTCTATGTTGTGATGAACTGAGCTGCTTGATTATTGGCAGAGGCTCAATTTGATTTGGTTAAATGCAGACACTGACTCTTCACTTGGATTGCTTTATTTTATACCACATTGACTTAACTTGAGACTTGAAAGTAAAGACTTAACACAACTTGTGGCTTGCATTTGGGTAACTTACTCTACTTCTGCAACACTCCCAGATCAGTTGTGTGCTCTGTTTGCCACAACCCCTTATTCCAGTCTTCACTTTAAAAGCTGAGTCTCAAGGGTGGCTAGATCCCATGTAAGGGAAAGCATACTACTATGTATTGCCTAATGAGTTTAATTTTAGCAGGATCAGAAATGATCAAGACAAGGATGTCAGGCAGTAGTCATAGTATTACAGTAAAATTAGACAATACATAGAAAACAACATAATATAACTTAAATAAAGCAATTCAACATAGTATATCAACAAATAACAGAATTAATACATCACTGATAAAGATAAAAGCTTCATCCTTGCCAACATTGTCAACTGGGAAGCCGTCATTCAGCCAGGCAGGAATCTCTATCAGAAAAGTTCCTGGGCAGTGCATCCACTCCACAGGTGAGGCTTCTACCTGATTGAACAGAAAGTCCCATCTTTTAAAAGTTATGTGTGCTGACACATACATGATTAGCAAAGATTATGTTGAAACAAAACATAGGCATTGGCTGGACTCAGGAATGCTCCAAGTAAGCCTGCTAGTTCCTGTGGTTACCTGAAAACATCAAGGAATATGCAAACAAGTTATCTGCCAGGTCTCAGGGTCACAGAGCTTGTGCAAAAACAAGAAGGAATGTGAAAAACAAGTCATAAAGTAGTCTCATTCCTATAGTTACATAGAACAAAAACAGAGGAAAATGCAGCATAAAGTATATTAACCATTTACTATATTAGTTTTACCATAACAAGTCAGCAGTCAGTTCACTTCCACTCAAGATATACCTTTCGTATCACATTCATATCACATTCAGTCCTTTGACTACTGACTTAGGTACAGGAAACTAATAATACTTGGGAAGTCATTTTGTATATACAATATGTTAAATAGCAATTCTAAATAGTTAATAAAGCTGGTATTATTAATATTATTAATATGGTGTGTATTATCCAATTTAACAGTTTGGTCCCTGATGGTGACCATTCGGTGAATGTATCCCACCAGTTATGTGTTGTATCTGATTCAGTCTTTCTTGCTAAATGAATCAATTTATCACCTACAATTATACTGGTCATTTCATGATACAATATACTGTGATTTACAATCTGTAAATGTTTTTGTAACTGATGAGAATTAATAATTACAGTATACAAAGAATTCAATGAAAATGTGAGGTTGGGATAATACAGAGCTTCTGGTAACTAGAAAAAAAAGATATTCCAGTATGAATCTCAGGAGGAAATGCATACGTTTCATTATGCCAAAAAATAATGTATAATATTACTTAAACATTCTACAAAAGGATGACCAAGATTGTATGACAAACATAAATTGCAGAGCAGCTTTAGTAAATATTTAAAAAGTGGAAGGCAATATAGTCCATTTACATATGTTAACTGAATGTTGAAGAAAACATGGTTCATATACAGGAGAAGGTTGTCCACAGATTAGTCCGTTCATAGTATCGGTGCAATGTTTCAGTTTGTGCATTCAGTTAGAGAAATCTATATAATTTCCTTCCACTTGTGGTAGCCAATACAGAAAAGGATATATAGGAGATCCAAATACTAATGGTAATACCAAACATTCACACATTATTCTAGTATCAGTAACATTCTAAAGAACTATCTGTCCAATACAATATTTATCAGTATATTTAGTTTTATCAGAAGATAACTTTATCCAATTAGTTTTAGGAATCAATTTGTGAAACAATTGTCGCCAAACATATTCATTATTAACTAATAATTTAGTTTGAACAGAATTCCTTTGTATCTGCATATACATAGACTGTAGAGTACATTTGGCCCAGTTTACAAACTGAGTTTCATTTCTATCAAAATTTAAATTACTAACTAATGAATCATTGAACTGTGCCAGAAATTATTTTTATAGTTAACTGTTTGTTTTCGAGTCTGCCACACAGTGGGGCTCCACTGAGGCTATAAATGAACAATCTGACAGATATCCTGATCAGTAGTTTTCAATTTATTAGCTAAGACTTCAACATCAATTGCATTCAGGGTTCCTAACCCAGTTCCCACACCTCCTAACAACATGTCATACCAAGCTCGTCGTCTCCTACACTTTTCAGTGCATAGGAAAGTAATATTAAAATGCAATACATGATATTTTTGCCCTACATATTTACACATTGAAGGAATGTTTACTATTTGATCAAAATGTACTGTAGGATTATTATTTAGTACAGTTATAACTGATGCCTATGCATTCCTATTACTATTTCAGAACTGTTCTTGCAAAATAATTCAGTAATAGTTTGTAGATACATAGCAAAATTAAAAATATCTGTATCATTTTTACAACAATTATACCTAGTTTCATAATTTCTATTACAATTAATATCAAAAATACAGCATTTTATTTCCATTTTGTTTGTTACTTCAATTGTAACTTCTCCTTCGTCTAATAATTGAAGATACACAACGCATGTCCTTTTCATGCTCTCCAATTAGTTACATTCCCTGTAACTGTCATATTTGCAATGCCACAGCCTTCATTAGCTGGACATGTAAAGTTCATTTGTGTTCTATTTCTTGTACTACTAGTCCATCCCCAATGTATTGTTGTAGTATTAAGTTTCTGTACTTTCACACCAGGTGTTACAGATTCAACCAGATGGACTCCACATAGTACAATGATTACTATGAATGTCAATGAAATCTGAAATCACAAAAGGCAGTATATTTATTCTCATAGATAACATTTGTTTGCAGATACATATTCTCATTTTTTCTGTCCTGATCTCACTACTAGAAAGTGTTATCTTTTCCTGTAGCTACAACTTCAGCTGGCTCAGGAAATTTATTTGGTGATTGGATTCAGATTTTGCACCATTACTTATGTTTGTGGATTCAAATCCCATATCTCCTCTAACTGTCACAGTGGTGGGGGCTGCTCCCTCTACCACAGACCTGCCATACACTGGTATTATAAGAAGTTGAGCCACTCTGTCCCCTTTGTATTAGCAAGTCTGAAGTGCCACTGTTTATTAATATTGCTTTGATTTCACCTTGGTAATCAGCATCAGTGTTACCTCCCATTATCTGTATACCCTTTAAAGCTAGTTGTGATCAGGGTGCTATCAAACCACAATGTTTAGGAGGTATTTGAACTCCTACTCCTATTTCAATCAATTGAATGTCTCTGGGTTTAACCTATACATTTGTAAGGCATGCAATTCTAAACTTGCTGCTTCTGGGGTTGCTCTAAATGGAGACAGAGCACCCTCTTTCA
Source organism: Protopterus annectens (assembly GCF_019279795.1). NCBI lineage: Eukaryota > Metazoa > Chordata > Ceratodontiformes > Protopteridae > Protopterus > Protopterus annectens. The sequence goes on along the minus strand of NC_056746.1, from coordinate 847,173,827 downwards.
TTTCTCAGTATATAATGGTACTGGTAGCTACATAAGGTTTGATCTGCAGTTGATGGAGTCGACATCCTCATTGCAGGACTCTCACCTTCTGCAGTTGGTCTGTTGTTTAAAATTTGCAGAGCCATGTTCAAATTGTCTCTCCAGTTATTGTTCAATCAAACCTGCCGCTTGTGGGTAATAAGGGATGTGAAACACCATTCAGTGTTGTGCTGTTTACTATAATCCTGTACCATTTTTCCATTAAAATGTGAGCCATTGTCAGTTTGTATCTGGAGAGGAATGCAATAGTTCAAAATTGTCAAGTCAATTGTTTTCAAGGTGTTTACCTGCATAGCTCTTTTACATGGATAGGCTAGCAAATACCCTGAATATGCATCGACTGCTGTAAACACATATTGACTTCCTTTACTAAAGAATAATGGTGCTATGTAATCAAGCTGCCAGATTTGCCCAGGTAGCTTGCCTCTGCCTAAGTGCCCCTGTACAATGTGTAATATTGGTCTATAGGTCTATATTGCTTATGCTGGCATACATGGCACTGTAAAATAACAGTCTTCTTCTTCTTCTTCTTCTTTCAGCTGCTCCTGTTAGGGGTCACCACAGCAGATCAACTGTTTCCATTTCTTCTGGTCCTCTGCGTCTTGCTCTGTCACACCAACCACCTGCATGTCCTCTCTCACCACATCCATAAACCTTATCTTAGGCCTTCCTCTTTTCCTGTTACCTGGCAGCTTCATCCTTAGCATCTTTTTCCCAATATACTCTGCATCCCTCCTCAGCACATGTCCAAACCAATGTAATCTTACCTCTCTGGCTTTGTCTCCAAACCTTCCAACCTGGGCTGACCCTCTAATATACTTATTCCTAACCCTGTCCATCCTCGTCACACCCAGTACAAATCTTAACATTTTCAACTTGGCCACGTCAAGCTTTGACTCCTGCCTTTTTGTCAATGCCACTGTCTCCAAACCATATTACATAGCTGGTCTCACTACCCTCTTGTAGACCTTCCCTTTCACTCTTACTGGTACTCGTCTGTCACAAATCACTCCTGACACTCTTCTCCACCCACTCCATCCTGCCTGTACTCTCTTCTTCACCTCTCTTCCACACTCACCATTACTCTGAACTGTTGTTCCCATGTATTTAAACTCATCCACCTTCACCACCTCTACTCCCTGCATCCTCAAGATTCCTCTATCCTCCCTATCATTCACACACATATATTCTGTCTTAGTCCTGCTGACCTTCATTCCTCTTCTCTTTAGAGCACATCTCTACCTCTCCAGGGTCTCCTCCACCTATTCCCTACTCTCACTACAGATCACAATGTCATCTGCAAACATCATAGTCCATGGGGGCTCCTGTCTGATCTCGTCCATAAAATAACAGTCTTAATTACAACCATAGAAATCAGAATACCTCTTGTTTGTGTCCACCTGTAAGTGGCCTTTTCTCCCAAATGTCCACACTTCTGATGAGCCCACTTTGCCATGCCAAACTACTCTGATGTATTCTTGTCAGTATCCTTGTCAGCCTCAGCCTCAGCAATTATAGCTTGCTCATCAGTAATAGAAATAAGCCATCATTCTAGAGAATCATTTGTACAATGATCATCTACATGATATGCAGTAACAGTGCTTTGACATAGCATTCCCCCTATGTGCTACCATAATTCCTTGCCCCACACCTCTTTTGAATGTATATTCAAGTTATTCTTTTGCCATGTAGGCAACTATGTAGCTAAACCATTTGCTACAGACCAAGAATCAGTGTAAATGTGACATGTTCCTGGTGTTTCCTGTCTTAAAGATTGAAACACTGCATATAGTTCAGCATATTAGCTACTCTTTTTATTTTTTTTTTTATTTTTTTATTTAACGTTTGTTGACCGGGAAAAAAAACCTTCACCTCTTACCATCACCTGTGGTGCTTAACAACTTTTTAGTGGTAGGATTGTAAGACACAACTTTCCAACACCTTTTGTTTCCTACATATTTTGCTGATCTGTCAGTAAACCAGGCATGTTGCATTTGCTGCAATGACAATTGTGCAAAGGGTTGTCTCCATTTAACTGGAGATTCAACCACTGAAGTTGTTCCAGGTGGCAACTGTGATTCATCAGTCACAGGTATCTAAGCTATTTTCTCATGTAACATAGCCACCTCTCCTGCACCTGTTTTAGCCCGATCCTGAGTGTACAATTTCCATTTAATTACACTGGCTTCTTGTGCATGTCCTATTTGTGTTATCGGTGAACTCATTACCTATTGCATAATGGGAATTTCAGGTCTCAAAGATATAGTATGTCCTACAGTCATTGTTAATATTTTTCTGGACTTTCATTTCAAGAAATATTTAACAACTATACCCTGTCATGTTAAGAATACTCAACAGATTTGTCATGAACTGCTTAATTTGGAATGGAAAGATAATTACTTTTGGGCAACAGTGGATGTCACTGCTTTGTATTCTAACATTAATAGAAGATGGAGTATGGAGGCAATGGCTAAAAAACTGGGGGAAGGGCCACATTCTACATTTTTGTTGACCTTACTTGAATTCAGTCTTACACATAACTATTTCACATGGAAGAAAGAATTTTTCTTGCAAACAAGGGGAACGGCAATGGGGGCCACTTTTGCTCCATCGTATGCTATAGTCTACACGGGTGGTTTTGAAAATCAGTTCATGATATCACAGGATTATCATGTGAGAAATGTAGTATACTATAAGAGATGCATAGATGATCTACTATTCATTTGTAAAGGTGACCAAGTAGAATTTGTAGAAATCATGGGAACCTTAAACAATAATTCATATGGGCTGAGGTTTACTTGGGAAATTGGTAGGGAAAGCATTTCATTTTTGGATGTCACATTCTATATAAACACTGATAAAAGGGTAACCATACAAACCATACAGGAAACCCACAGCAGTCAATAATTTCTTACATGCTAGTATGCATCCCTCCCATCTGAATGATTCACTACCATATGATGAATTTAAAAGAATTTTTATGAATACCTCTGAAGTTGATTTAAAAGAAATGAACTTGGATGAGGTATATGTTAGATTAAAAAAACACAGGAAATGATGACCGCACATTGCAAAAAAACAAAAAACAAGGTCAAACATGCTGGTAAAGTCAAAGGGAGGGTTGGTCCCAACCATCCTGGAAGAAAAGTTAGAGATGATAGAGAGGATAGAAGGGTGGAAGAAAAATAATTTTTTGTTACAAGATACTCTGACTTTTCCCCTATTTTGGAGAAAATCATCAGGCAAGCATGGGAAATTGTAAGTGAGGATATTTCCATTGTTTTTTTATTTCCTAAACATATAGTGTTTTCCTATGGCAGGTACAACAATTTAAAAGAATTGTTGAATAGAAAAGGTTTAAAATTAAAACATTTAGACATAACAGGCAAAATTTTTGGAACCTATTGCTGTGGAAAATGCTCAGTATGTAATCGAGTAAAAAATTTAGATGGTAAAAAGATTAATGGTAAATTATATAGGGCCAGTGAATATTATAATTGTGACAGCTGTAGAGTTATTTACATTATAGGTTGTGACTGTGATCCAATTTCCTGGTATATTGGTCAAACTACCAGGACATACAAAGTACAAATTATGGAACACTTGGGGGATGTGCGAAGGCAAAAACCTGAGAGTCCACTTGCCATGCACTTCTTGTCTAAACATCAAGGGTTAGATAAGAGTTTATTTTTTAGTATTTTAGCACGTCCGACTTTCAGTGAAGGGGATTCCAAAAACAGTTAGACTAGAAAATCGAATGATTATTAATTTTCATACTTTATATCCTCAGGGAATGAATTTGAAAAATAATTTGAATATTTAGAATAATTGAGTAAAAGCATAAAAATTCAGGTCATATTAAGAATGCACATAAGGGTATATTATTGTTAAAGTTATTAATATTTAGAACATTGAATTGAGGGAAATTTGAAAGCATTGTAGTTCAATATTATGAGAATTTTTAGCGCAATAGGAAAATTTAAGTTACATTATACCAATGGACATATTCAGAGAATGTATTTTGTATTTATATTTCTTGTATTGTTATTCAGTGCAATAGGGTTACCCAAGTTACATTGCACTGGTGAGTATTTCAGGAATATGTATTTTTGTATTTTAGTATTTTGCATTTGTAGATTTGTTACATTTTTTTTGCACAGAAGAACATGGATAAATGAAAAAATTACAGAAATATTTAAATTACAAGTGTTTTCATTGGCAGCGCAGTTTGTTTTTACAAGTATTTTTTCAGAAGTTGTTTTACTAAGAGTAAAACCTCATAAATGTTATATGTGCATTGACGTATATATTTTGAGTTTAGACTTTGGTGCATGAGGAACATACATAATGCTGATAGAATAAACATATATTAAATATATGTAGAATATAGTTTATTTTTATACAATAAAAGCATTTAACAGCAAATGTATTTAAAATATTTATGAACATGCAGTATTTATGTATGTACATTTGTCATTGAGTAAAGAAATTGTGCAATATGGATGAATGTGACTTCAAAAGCATTCTGTTAGTCTGTTTGAACTCTAAAAGCTGGTTTTGTAGCAAGGCATTTAATTATTTAACTGTATAATTATTTGAAATTAATTGAATAATTGATGGAAAGAATCGTATATATAGGGACATATTTGGAGTATTAAATTGTTCCAACAGAAGGTGAGAAGCCGAGGTACCAGAACGAATAAAGAATTTAATGTCCTGTCAGTGGTGTTCCAACTCGTGTTACTTTATAGATGTGATTTGAAGTTTTGGTGTTGCCTATGTTTGTGTAATTTGTTCAGTATCTACCAGAGCCCAGTAACAAGCTAGTAGTTGTTTTTCTAAGGGAGTATACCTACTCTCAGTTTCAGCTAATTTTCTAGTCCAAAATCCCAAAGGCACTCACTTTGCACCTTGTTTCTGCCATAAGTTCCAGTTAACATATTGATCATGTACTGACACATGCAGCTCTACTTCACCTTTTTGCATGGGCCATAAATATCAAGATCCTGTTGATTAGCTTGCTTAAGCCCTCTCAGATGCCTGCTGTTATTCATCTCCCCAGCTAAATTCATACTTTTTTTCTTGTTACTTTGTACAAAGGAGAAAGTATTTGACTCAAATGAGGGATATGTTGCCTCCGAAATCCAAACAATCCAATGAATTGTTGTGCCTCTCTCTTATTTTGAGGAGTTGGGAACTCTAAAATCTTTTGCCTAGCTTTTGGTAAATCTCTCTGTGCCCATGATGCCATTGGATACCCAGGAACCTGACAGTTTGAGCCGGTCCTTGGATTTTAGTGGGATTAATTCTCCACCCCTTCGATTTCATGTGTTCAATTATTTTTTGCAATTCTTCCTGCACTGTCATTTCATTTGATTCCTGAATCAGAATGTCATCTATGTAATGAGATATTTGTATATCCATTGGAACTTGCATTTCATCAAGATGTTCAGCCACCACCCTGTGACATATGGCTGTGCTACGCAGGTAACCTTGAGGTAATCTTGTAAAAGTATACTGCCTACCTTGCCAAGTAAATGCAAACTGATCATAATTCTTCTCAGATATTGACATGGTGAAAAATGCATTTGCCAAGTCAATTACAGTATATCAAGTTCCCTCATGTTTTGGTAAGTTTTCAGTAAATGTGATAGTATCCAGAACCGCAGCCATTAAAGGAGGTGTATGTTTATTCAATTCCTGGCAATTTACCGTCATTCTCCATGAACCATCACTTTTCTTTACCAGCCATGCCGGATTGTTCCATGCAGTAGTGGTTGTTTTTGCATTCAGTAAATCTTGAACAGTCTCCTTCACCTCTCTATATTGTTTTATGCTTACTACCTTAGTAGCCAAAGGTAATTCTATCAGTGGCATTTTAACATGTCCCAATGTAACAGACATAGCTGAAATGTATGGTTTTGTGCCAAATCAATATTGACCATCTGCAAGATTCAAAGTCAACCCTTTCAGAATATCAGTTATGATTATATATTCCAGAATAGGTACACTCAAAACAGGATATTTCTTTTTAGGTAACTGCCCTATTTTCATTTCAAGTACTGTTTGAACAGCTTCAGTCTTTTTCCCCCTCATAATCCTGAAATAGTGACATGTTGTCCTATAAACAAGTTTGGGTTTCCATAAATTAAAAAAGCCTCTGCTCTGGTATCAACCAGTGCTTGTACTTTTTTGCTCATTTTTATTACACCAGTGAATTGCAAGATCTGCATAAGGTCATGCGTCTTTATGAGCCCATCCCCCCACCAGAGTTTGGCCAATGTCCTAATCAAATTTAGCGTCAGTTGCTCATGATAAATCAGGATACAACTGAGGCTCAAGTGGTGGGGCTGTTGGCTCAAATGAATCATTTGAGTCCCTGAGTCCCCCTTTTCCTATCCTGACACTGGCACTTCTTGTTTACCAAGATTCTTGTTCCTGTCATTCTTTTTATTTCATCCTCTCTTTTTTTTATAGAGAACCCACATACTCTGAGCATCTATCCCATCGATTTTATCCTGACTTGCTTCATTCCTAAGAAGAGCAGTAAGAATATCTTTGCTAGACACTCAATTTGAGGCCCCCTTTTAATCATCCTGCTTGTTTTCTCTCCTATCTCCCACATTATTCCTGGGTCCCCAATCTCCCAATTCTCCTAACTGTCTAATGGCTTTAACAACATCTGAAAGAGGGTTACATGTTTGATTGATTAATTGTGTCATCATTACATGTTTGTAAGCTGGAAACGCTAGTCTGATGATTTTATTTCTTGTAGAATCAGATAGTGCACATTACATTAATGCATTTGCCTGCATTAATGCATCTGTCTGTCATTTAAAGACATTGGTTTTCATTCCCTCTTCCTTGATATGCTGAACTGCATCCCTCAAAGTGTACCAAGGTTTATCATTAGGAGGCGAATCAACCTCTGTGAGGTATTTGGCATTGCACCCTTACACTACAAGCTGCAACAATGTAGTCATATTTGGGTTAGCATTACTTTTAAAATTATCCTGTATCATTGGGTCAGAACTTATAAAACAAAACTTCTGAGAATCATGCGTGTCCAGATTAACACCAGCAGCCCTTGTTTTGTATAACCTAACTACCCATGCTATCAAAGTTTCTCCCAGTTTTTGTTTGAATCTGTCAAATATGTCACTTATTTCTTGCTGAGTAAAATCTTCCAATGCATTTAACAATTCACCATTAGGGTTATTAGGCACGGACTGCAATTTTCTTCTGAGTATTGGTTCAGCTGTGTAATTATCAGGAGCATTTTCATTTTCATCAGAATCAGAATGATCACAGGGATCTGAAGAAAACCAAATATCCCCATATCATTGATCAGGGTCCCAATCTACCCCTGCTTCAGCAATACTCATTTCTACTTTCCTGTTATTAATTTTACCCTTTCCTTTTTGATATTAGAGGTCTTGTTTGTTAGTGTGGAGACATGAAAAGTAAATGCCAAAAATGTGGTGTCCCAGTATTCAGCGCTGGGGGACACCACCTGTTGCCCTCATAATTTCTGATGAAATGCCTACCACACACATTGTGTGAGTTATGTCTCAGCTCCAAAAATACAGTGTTAGGCTGTAGGCTCTCTCCTAGGCCTCACTCTCAGGTCCATAAATTAAGTTCACTCCTCCATCGATATTCCACAATTAGCCCCAAATGGACCCTCTCTCAGTCCATGCTTCCAGGCTCCTCTCAGCACTTCACACTGTTTAGGATCTACCTTGCTCTGAATTTAGCCTTCAAGGTTATTCTCTTTTATACTGAGGTAACGTCCCTATGATTGGTTAATTGCTTGTGAGAATTAATGAATGCTCTACACATCTAAAGTTGCATACACATTCTTATTTTCACGTTATGAAACACTACATTTACAAAACTTTATACCATTTTTTTATAGAGTTAACATGTTCAACATGTTGCAAAATATATACATTACCTAGGAAAAAAAGGAGTATGTCTATCTTTCAAGCTATTTGTCTGAGAATATCATCTCAGGCTTATTCCCCTTTCATGCTAATCCTCAAGCATTATCCAGCCATTACATTAAAATCCATATCTACAATCAGTTTTCATTTTATGTATTACAATTCTGGGACTGGAATTTCATGTAATTTGAAGAGACCCACTGCAGTTTGATTATTTTTACATATGGGGAGTAATTTTACCTCAGCTCTAAACTGGAAGAGGTACAAATGAATTTGGGAGTTTGCTCGTAGTAAATTAATAAATAATTTATTAGCTGATACAGCAAATAACTGGGAGAGTGTCATGATTTGATTGGACGTCAGGAAACTTTTCAGAATTCCTTCTGCCGAGATGCAAATTGCAAAAGCATCAATTATCAGTTAATTACCCTAGTAGTAACATTTCACACCTCCAGAGAGTTTGCTTTCACAGGTCTACAACATAACACACTTGAAGAAAACTGCAATTTATAGATTAAGACTGAACACCGTGACTCAGATCTATTTTAAGATGTGTTGACTGATTCCTTTTTAACACTGGCACTGAAGGGAAGCTTTAGCACCTCTCTAAGTCTGTTTCTGGTTCCTGGGAGAGGGAGCAAAGCCCCACCCCAAAAAATGTTTTAAACCTTTCACAGTGAGTTTTGACATTTTCTGTATCAAACCTCTACTGTGTGATCATGGCGAGCTACCTAGAGAGATGCTTTCTAAGTGAACTTACACAAAATTTTTTGGAGTTTAAGGTATCATACTACTAAGAGGAGGGCTCTATGAGAGGTACACTATAGGTTCCATTGCTTCAAAGTGCCTTGCTTCTAGCGAGTGAAGAGGAGTTGCTGTTGGCTGATTAAATACTAGAATGGAGACTATATCTGCAGGTTTTGCTACTTTATTAACTTGAAACTGAGATAGGTTTTACATTATTGTTAATGGTATGTCACTGTTGCTGGTAGGGGTGGCACTTATGAATATTTGTCTAACAAAAGTCTCACAGACTTATCAAACCAACAAAAATCTTGTGTACTTAATAAACCAGGTGGGTAATAATGACACTAGCGTCCTCTCCTGTTCAGCTGGTGAATCTGGGCATCTTGAGGCAATGTTACAATTGCCTCATGTACACAGACAACCCACTCCTTCTCCCACAAAACACAAATACATGTGAGAGATGCAACTATATAGCCAAACTGGAGGCTGAGCTCTCTCAACTCAGGACTGGCAAGACCAGACAGGAGGAGAAGGAAACCATGCACACCACAAACACAGTTTCACATAGAACTATCACAACTGCAAAACAAACACATAAACACACAAAGACATACTCGGAGGCACTGATCAAAAATCTACCAAAACTACAGAGGCCTCCAAAGCAGACACCCAAGCAACTGCCACCTCAAGACATAAGACATGCAACACATAGTTCTCAAAGTCAGTGTGCTAAACAGTCACAGCCCTTAAGGCCAAACACAATGCCAGACACACTTGTTATAGGTGACTCCATAGTCAGACACACTGACGTCCCTCTCACCAGACTGAATAAGGAAAAGATCACAGTTAGCTGCCTGTCAGGCGCTAGAATCCGCCACATAACACAAGCACTCAGGTCACTCCACAGCAAGTACAAGTATGACTCAGTCATTGTCCATGCCGGTGTGAACGACCTGAGACATACCTCCCTGGACTACATGAAAAGAGACATAGAGGAGCTCTCAGATTATGTAGCCCAGGCCGGTATGACCCTGACCCTGAGCAGTATCCTACCCTCACCAAGAATGATGCCACAATACAGAGACAAAATGATCAGCTTTAATAATTGGCTTAATTACTGGTGTCATTCTAAGGGGATGCAATGTCTGTCAGCCTGGGATGACATGCCTGACAAGCCACGCTGCTTCGCAAGGGACGGCTTGCACCTGTCACCGCTGGGCTTCCGGATATAGGCAAAGGCTCTTGCCACCCCCATAGTGCCTTTTTAGGCAAGGCTCATATGATAAACCTACCGCCCTAGAAAACAAAAATGGAGAAAAACTAAGGGTAATACTGCTCAATGCCAGAAGTCTAAACCTCAAGATGCACGCCCTCGAAGCCCTCCTCAGTATGGAGAACATCGATGTTTGTGCTGTGACTGAAACCTGGTTCAAGGCTCCTGAGAGCACCCCAGCACTATCAGGTTATACCTCATATCATGCGTTCCGGCCCCAAAATCCGGACCGAACCACAAAAGGAGGGAGTATCCATATTCATAAAGGATACCCACACCTCCAGGTTAGTGGCAATGCACGAAGCATCGGAGACCATCCAGGTGCAATTAACCATAGGTAAAACTGCCCTACAGTTTGTAACATGCTACAGACCACCTTCTCAAACTCAGGAAACCCACACAGCCTTCCTGAAGACACTGGAGAGTATAAATGTCTCTCCAAACACCATCATATTGGGTGACTTCAACTACCCAAACATAGACTGGGAACATTACTCAAGCCCCAACACCCTAGCCCAAAGGTTCCTTGAGTTCATAAGCTCAAATGCTATGGAACAACTAGTCACCATTCCCACAAGAGGAGAAAATATACTAGACCTGATCATCACAAACATGGGGACAAAATGCTCCACACCGGAAGTATATCCCTCATTGGTGAGATCAGACCATAAATTAATCTCACTGGAGATCCACAACCCGCCCCACCCCCAGCAAAAAGACCACAGTGAAGAACTTCTCAAAAGCAAACTTCACACTTCTTAAGACTGGAGTGGTATCCTTCAAGGCCCCCGAGCCAGTGGAAACCACAACCCACGCTGCTGAAACCCTTACAAATGCCTTCTACGAGCACCTCCAGGAATGTATGGATCAAGCAATCCCTAATAAAATCAAGACCCTTTCCACCGAAGGCAGGTGCCCGGTCTGGTGGACTCCAGCCATAAACAAACTCTACAACAAGAGGAGAAAGCTACTACATGACAGAGCAAAATCCTTAAATGGGAAGGCATCTCTGATCAATAATAGCAAAAAACTACGATCACTCATAAAATCATCCAAGGCCAACTTTGAGAAAAAAATCGCTAATGACACAAAAGACAATCATAAAGCCTTCTTTAGCTATGTTAGAAACCTGGGTGGAAACTCCCAGATATGCTCAGAATTAGTCCAAAATGATAAAAAAATCACTGAACCCACAGACATTGCCAACATACTGGCAGACAGGTTCAGTGCAAATTTCTCCCTCCCTCCCCAAAAGGAGAAATATCTACCCCACCAGAGACTAGCCGCCCAAACACCTTAGATGCCCAGGAGAGCTGCTCTCTCTAAAGCAAAAACACAGCATCAATGGGACCGGACGGTGTCCCCGGATGTGTGCTACACGAACTCAATGAGGAACTAAACCCACACATAAGGCTGCTGTTTAATCTTAGCCTTACTACAGGATACGCACCCAAAGAATGGCGACGGCAACTGTGGTCCCACTCCACAAAGGTGGTGCTTCTCACGGACCCTGGAAATTACCACCCCATAAGCTTGATGAGCCTTGTCTGCAAAGCTATGGAGAGGATCATAATGGAACTCATAAATAAAGACATTGGGGACCTACAGACACTGGATCCTACCCAATTTGGCTTTGTCAAGGGCAGATCCTGCCTCTTGAACTTGGTCGACTTTTTGAAACAGTCACTAAGGCCATTGATGAGGGTAAGGCAGTTCACACAGCCTACCTTGACCTAGCAAAAGCGTTCGACACAATACCCCACTCGGGCATCATAGAAAAGCTCACCAGCTTAGATGTAAACCCATATGTCACAAGATGGGTTGCAAACTGGCTCAAGGACAGAACACACAGGGTTAGAGTTGCTGGTGCCATGTCAGACTCTAAGCTGGTCATGAGCGGTGTCCCACAGGGCTCAGTCCTGTGCCCCTCTTGTTCGGCATTTATTTTTCTGAAGTGCAGGCAAACATAGGGGATTGTGGTTGACAAAATTTGCAGATGACTGCAAACTGGGCACCATAATTGACACTCCATCAGACACAGACATCCTCCAGAAAGGTCTCATAGAAATGGATAACTGGTGCCAGAGCCATGGCCTTAAGCTAAATGCCAAAAATGTATAGTCATACCCTTTGGGAAAAACAAGGTAACCCCTAATTACCACATAGGTGGTAATCCATTAAACACTGGAGAAGTTATCAGGGACCTGGGGACCCAAGTTGACAGTAACCTCTCTTTTGACACTCACATTGCCAAAGTGGTTAGGAAGACCTTCTACATTGCCCACCTGATCATGAAGGGATTCACATCCAGATCAGGAGAGGTCATTGTACCCCTGTACTCTTCACTTATCAGACCAATGATTGAGTACAACGCCCCATTCGGAATGTACCTTACCCGACACCTGCAGCAGTTGGAAAGACCCCAAAAGTTCCTCACCAAAAGGATAAAGGGGCTCAAACATATGTCATACGATGCCCGACTGAAGAAACTCCAGCTCTATTCAGTCGCATACCGTCTGCTCAGAGGTGATCTGTGCCTGACATACAAGGCCATGTCCAACCCGAATTAATGGACATGCTCCACCTCAAAAATCCAAATCCACCAGAGCCACGAGAGCAAGAGACTTAAACCTCAGCACGGATATAAATAGGACATGCTGGAGGGACAGATTCATCACCCAGAGACTCCCTACACTATGGAACAGAATCCCAGTCCATGTGAGGCAGAGCCCCTCACTGACTCTGTTCAAGAGAAATCTTGATGAGTGGATGGGAGATCGTAGGTTTACCCCGGGAATCATCTCTGTATCACTGCTGGACAGAGGCACAGCAAATTAATGGGTATAGTATTCTCATCCTAAGGGGTGGTGAAAGCCACACACACTCTGGCTAGGCTTATAAATGCCCTAGGGCAGATAGCCTAGTATGAACCTATGAACCTATGAACTTATTAACATATCCTTTAAACATGTTTTACCACTGACATAGTGACATTGACTTAGTTAAATCCTGCTGGTGTGCATCCCCTCCTCCAAAACTAAAATCATAGCCAGCTATAAGCATATAAAGTACCTGTGGTTGCAGGAGGCCCCTCAACCAACCTTCAATGGGGGGGGGGGGCTGCAAAAGTTGCTGCTTGTTGAGGGAAAATAAAGAGAAGAAGCAAGATTATTAACTTTCCAATCACACATTTTATCCAAAATAGGGCTCTGATATGAACCTGTTAGGATAAGGCCGATAATCAGTAAATGAAATTGAGCAAGGTAAGTTCTAGAGATCAGTACCCCAGAGGGGCCAGTCTTAATCCTTACCTTGGATTTTAACTCAACACCTATGTGTTGCAGAATGTCACACGTCTAGCAGCCTTTTTTCTGGAAATACTATAATTGTAATATACACAAACCCAAATTATATTTTTTTGCTACACTTTCACAAACAACTTCTCATATCTTGGACATTATACAACCTAGACATATATTGTTAGAACATTTTTAACTTGGCATAAGCTTTCACATGACAACAAGAAATTCCTCTGAGTGCATGTTTGTTGAAATATTTACAGAAATATGAAAACATATTAACACCTATGTGTTGTGCAGTGTCACACCACTAGCAGCCTACATGCAGCCTTACTTTCCAAAGCATTTCCTGAAAATAAACTTAAAATCCATAACACAAACAAATGCAGATATTTTGAGAACAGTAAAAACTACTAAAATGGTACAAACAGCAATGGTATTAGTAAAGCATCTTCTCTGCATTGATAACACACAGTGCAGTCACAATCTTTACATCAATGCTATAATACTTTATTATGAGTATGCACCCAGAATGATATTTTTTCTCTAATGCTTCAAAAATAAATTGTCATATATTGGAAACTGTACAACCTAGATGTATTTTGTCAACTTTATTTTCTTAGCCAGACATCAAAATATGAAGAATTATGTTTGTATAATTAACAATATAAACAGCCATTAATATATCTCAATGTACACCTTAGAGTGGAAATATCGACGACAGTTTTCTTCAACATCATCTCATGCCTTTCAATAGTTTGTAAGTTTAGAAATATTAAGTACATATGGCAATATTTCATATTTTAATAATTACTAGCATATAACTACCAATATCTACAAGTACAGTGTACTGTAATTGAACATTGACAATATACTTTTCATTCTCTCACCAGGACATTTCACACTATGCCTCTCAATAACATGTAAGTGTCTCACTTATGAAAAATATGAATGCAGATGTGAGCATATAAGGGGAAAACAGGGATTAATTAATTTCTCCATAGTAGGACATCTGACATTAATAACCTTAGTATCATTGTGTTAATTGCACTTTGTACTTTCTAATATTGCCTGTTATTAACTGGTGACTCGTTTACTTAAGGATGAAAGACCCAAAAATGTCTGGACACCATAAGGAGCTATGGGTGTTATCTGGAAGAATACAAAAAAGGCACAGAACATTCAGACACTTGGAGCTTCTATGGGTCTACTGGTCCCCACACACCAGACTGTATAAACGGATTCTGACATGGACTTAGTGGTGGCCTTTGCCCTTAACCCCACCCATTCTAAAACTAGCCCTGCTCAGAGGTGTGTACAGAAGGCTATTTTAGGCTGAAATACCGACAACAGCGCTACTGCAGAAAAAAGGAAAATAACATTACCCCCCCCCCCGTAACTTTAATATACCAACTCCGAGATCGCACTACAATTCAGGAATGGAAATATTTCCATTCCGCACTATGGAGACTTACCGTTTCCCCATTGTAGGTATTTAGTGTGTCAAACTTTTGGTGTCGGCAATGTGGGTGTCGGTGTTATGAGCTATCGGTCTTCTGTAGGGGACCCATATACACACATACATGCATACATATATGACATGACAGCAATCACTTGAAATACATGATTGTTGCCATTTGTACTTCTGCCTTCATCCCCAACACAGGAAAGATGCAGAGGCAGTAGTTTAATAGAATTATTGCCTAAATGTTATTGCAGTGCAGTCTTGACCAGGTAAGCTGTGTTGAAAGGATGCAAAGAAAACTAAAGTTGCACAGCAGCACTGAATTTCTTTCCTTTATCATAATTTCTGTTCAAGTCATTGTTAGAGGAAAAGGATGTGAAGGAAGGAAAAAAAACTTTAAAATGCACACCAGAGCATAGAGAAAGTCATAGCTTCTTGAAAATGCTGAAGACTATGGAAAAATGTGAGAAAAAGAAGAAAAATGTAATGTGCTGTGTGGGGGTCTGGAAATGGGGAAACAGAGTGAAACACTGGAGGATGTGTGTGGGGTGAAACAGTAGGTCAGTCCTATATGTAGAGTTATTATAATGTATCATTGCTGTAACTAAATGAAAGTTACTGTGAATGTGTGAGATGAGCCAACATGATGTTGTACACAGTCCTGTTGTAATGCATTGTAGCTACAGTTCAGTCTGTGCATACTACTCCTAAAAATCTGCAGCATGAAGCAATGGTTGCTTAAGAGGGGTGGCAGTAACAAGGTAATACTTAAGCTGGAAGTGTCCAGTGGGCCTCCAACTTGACACTTGCTGGGCACCCCCAAAATGTTAACACTGCCCCTAATAATTCAATAAAGCAGCAGTTAGGTGTAACAGGTGTGAATGGGGCACATAACCCCATTTTCACTTTTGAGTTTTCTACAACACACACGTACAAAGAACAATGGCATGGTTCTTCCCATCACTATTGGAAATGTGCCCTCTGTGTTGTCATGTGAAAGGACAAAGGACTTGTGTCTCATAACACGCAGTTCAGTGAGAGAAAAAATGGCATGCACTTACAGTAAGTGCCACAATATGGGTGGTCACACTATCCCTTACAAGGGTAGTGGGTGTAATGACAGATTCAACTCTAAAGTCGTTCTTTATATTAGCTTTGCTCCAAGAACAATAGCTGCCTGCATTTTAAAATGTATGAGGATTATCAGCAGACTGAGCTTCAGTAATGCACTAGTTTGGGTTCATCACATTATCAGAACCACAGAAGCTAAAATGCTACTAACCTAGCAGTTGCATCCTTCTATGTGTGAAGGTATTCCTTCTGAAAAGTTTGACTTCTCTGCCTAGTCAAACCATAGTAACTTGCCTAATACTTTAAAGTAACACCATTGCAATGACTTTAGAATGTAAGCAGCTGAAAGGTCTAATTAGTCATATAAAATATCCAATGTCCAATCAGTAATTTGTTCATTCATTCATTCATTCATTCATTCATTCATTCATTCATTCATTCATTCATTCATCTTATCAGAGTCTTTTATTGCAGTGTAATACAAAAGGAATCATACATGTGCAGGCTGCAAACATTGTCTTCAACAGTGAAATAAATTTCTCCTCATATGAAAAGGTAGTCAATTTTGGGGGAAAGAAGGGTGGGCACCATACTGCTGTAAAAATGTATCACTATATAAATGGATGTTAGTTTAAAATTAGCAACAGTTCAATAGTATTTCAGTACATTTCTTACAGCAATCTGATTCCTCTGAGTTATATGTGAACCTATGGGTACTGTACAACCATCCCTGAGGAAATAAAGGTCAGTGCCAGCTTTGTTCCTTGCCCTAGCACGAATATTCATCTATGAAATAGTTCATAGTTTATAGGTAATTACGCGGCTGACAACCCCAATGGGACATTTGTAGGCCTGCCCATGCTTCCTAACAGTGAAAATCAAACCATGTGCTTAACCATTATGTCATCCCTCAAACCAAACTTCACAGATTGTCTGCCATTTTTTCCAGGTGGTCACCCTATAGATAATCAATGTGGGTACCTGACCATTGGCTACTAAAACAGACATTCCACAGCAGAATTTATTTCATGAATAACCAGGAAAAGTGGCAAATGCACAGAACTATCCACATTTGAAGAGTTATTTTGGCTAAATGTAATAGAAAAATAGAAGCAGCTATGTCAGCATGATACAGAAACAAGAAAAAGAATCTATAAATGTATTTCTATAAGGATCTTTAGTAGCTTAACCACAACAATATTAATTTCAATGGTCTATGACTGAATCTGCTAACTGCTATAACATTCCAAAGGTACAAAACTTTGCAGCTAATTAATTTTTTGTATAATGCTTTACTAGCATATACATGACAAGAGTTATGTGGATGATCCATGACTGAATCTGCAGAATGCTATGTTATGGTTGATGTTGTGTCTTTTGGCTTTTCCAGGTTAGGGGTTGCCACAGCTGAACTCCAGTCCACTAATGATTGGCAGTAGATTTTTACGTGCTGAGTTGCCGGCCCTGACGCACAACCTTCAATGAAGGTATGCCCATTCACGCATGTCTCCACACAGAAGACGCTCTAGCTGAGAATCGAAAAGGACAACGTCTTACTGTGAGGCGACAACGCTAAAGGCAGAAAATACTGCAGCTATTTGAATTGACTGTTATGCTACAGAATGCTTTTGCCAAACTTATAATACCTGAGTGAATGCAATTATCAATATATGCAGTTAATTGTATTGCAATTATAGTAGTTGACTGCCTGCAATTCTCTCTCAGCTAAGTACTAAGAGGGCATTTTTTTTCAGTTCAGGATGCTCTGCAGAACTAGGTAACACTAAAGATTTTGGGATGCAAAGAAAACTTATTTGTGCATAGTAGGATTATTGCATAGTGAACAGTATCTTTATTTGGGAAGCTTACTATATCTTAGGGCTGTTTATGTGCTAGTAGCAAAGATTGCGTCCTTCTGGCATATTAAGTTGGTAACCTCCCTAGCTGCTAAGAAGCAAACCCAAACAACGTCACTTGCAAAGTAAATAAACCCCTAGATTCTCAAAAGCTTGCACTGAGAGAGCCAAAGCAAAAAACACAGCATCAATGGGACCAGACGGTGTTCCGGGCTGCGTCCTACATGAACTCCAAGAACAGTTAAACCCAAACATAAAACTACTGTTCAATCTCAGCCTTACTACAGGATATGTAGTAAAGCTGAGATAGAACAGCTAAACCCAAACATAAAACTACTGTTCAATCTCAGCCTTACTACAGGATATGTACCCAAAGACTGGCGTACAGCAACAGTGGTCCATCTCCACAAAGGTGGTGCCTCAACGGATCCTGGAAACTATTGCCCCATAAGCCTGACTAGCTTGGTCTGCAAAGCTATGGAAAGGATCATCATGGACCTCATAAATAAAGATATTGGGGACCTACAGACACTGGATCCTACCCAGTTCGGCTTTGTTAAGGGCAGATCCTGCCTCTTAAACCTGGTCGATTTCTTTGAAACAGTCACCAAGGCCATTGACGAGGGGAAGGTGGTCCACACAGCCTACCTGGACCTCGCAAAAGCCTTCGATACAATACCCCACTTGGGCATTTTAGATAAGCTCATCAGCTTAAATATAAACCCCTATGTCACTAGATGGGTTGCAAACTGGCTCAAGGACAGAACCCACATGGTTAGAATTGCTGGAGCCATGTCAGACTCCAAACCAGTTGCAAGTGGCGTCCCACAAGGCTCAGTCCTGGGACCTCTCTTGTTCGGTATATACTTCTCAGACATACAGGCCAACACGGAAGGACTGTGGCTGACCAAGTTCGCAGATGACTGCAAACTGGGCGCCATAATCAACTCTCCAGCTGACACAAGCATCCTCCAAAAGGGCCTCATAGAAACAGACAACTGGTGCCAGAGCCATGGCCTCAAGCTAAATGCCAAAAAGTGTATAGTCATCCCCTTTGGCAAAAACAAAGTGCCCACAAATTACCACATAGGTGGTAATCCATTAAGTACAGAAGAAGTAATTAGGGACCTGGGGACCCAAGTTGATAGCAATCTCTCATTTGACAACCACATGGCCAAAGTGGTTAGAAAAACATTTTATATAGCCCACCTAATCATGAAGGGATTCACATCTAGATCAGGGGAGGTCATCGTGCCTCTTTACTCATCCCTCATCAGGCCCATAATTGAGTACAATGCCCCTTTTAGGATGTACTTTACCAGACACCTGCAGCAACTGGAAAGACCCCAAAAGTACCTCACCAAGAGGATCAAAGGGCTCAAACAGATGCCATATGCTGCCCGGTTAAAGAAACTCCAGCTCTACTCAGTGGCATACTGCCTGCTCAGAGGTGATCTGTGCCTGATGTATAAAGCCATGTCCAACCCGGAATTAATGGACATGCTGCACCTCAGAAAATCCAAATCCCATCGAGCTACGCGCTCAAGAGACTTGAACCTCAGCACTGAAATAAATAGGACAAGCTGGAGGGACAGATTCATAACCCAGAGGCTCCCTTCATTCTGGAATAAAATCCCAGTCCAGATTAGGCAGAGTCCCTCATTGACTCTCTTCAAGAGGAATCTTGATGAGTGGATGGGAGATCGTAGGTTTACCCCGGGTATCACTTCTGTGTCACTGTTAGACAGAGGCACAGTATACTAACCTCGCAAAAAGGCATAGCAAAATTAATTTAAAATGGGTGGCAAAAGCCAAACACACTCTGGCTAGGCTTATAAATGCCCTAGGGCAGATAGCCTAGTATGAACCTATGAACCTATGAGTGCAAGATCAGTGCAGGTGCTCAAGCAGGCAATATGTTTTCCGTGCGATCCAGGAACAG
The DNA here is from genome assembly GCF_019279795.1 of Protopterus annectens. NCBI lineage: Eukaryota > Metazoa > Chordata > Ceratodontiformes > Protopteridae > Protopterus > Protopterus annectens. Next base: position 847,154,189 of record NC_056746.1, on the reverse strand, counting down.
CCTGCAGGGGTGTGCATGAGCACTCCTGCACTAAACTTGCACGAACTAAACCCTGGTATGCAAATCACCCAATTTGCAGGTGAAATCCATGCAAATGAGGTGATTTTGCAATCCAGGAAGCTTGCAACAGTCCATGCAAGAATAGTGCTATCTGCAGAAATGTACTCGGTTAGGAACCAAGTACATTTCTGCAAAATCCAAAACAGATCTATGACAGCTCCGAATAAAGGCTGCATATCAGGTAGTAAACATGTCAATGGCCAAGTATAAGGCCATTGGCATTGCAAACAAAACCAAAAAACAAAATAAACAACTTTTATTTTTTTTTTAGCCGATCTTGGCTGTTTAAGCATAGTGCAGCAGCGCGCAAACGGGATCAGGGGAAAATAATAAAATAAACCTAAAATAAGCATTCTAACTAAAATCAGTATTCTGCCATGCAAGTCAATGGCAGGCAGAAGACAACCTGGCCACTGAGTAGTGGTTGCTAAGTGGGGAGGCTCAGTGTGAGACATGTAACTATGCATTAGCAGGCAATCCTATGCAAATGAGGGGAAGGATAGTGAATACCAGTTTTCCCCAACATGTGAGTCAGATCCCAACAGTGTAACAGTAGGAATAGCTTGATGCAAGCCTAGGAGGTAGGTGACATCATGGGGGTGTGTCAGGCATACTGTAAGTGGATTGGAGCCCTGTGGCTTGGGCTTGGTCCTAGCTTACCACAGCTAAGCTAGGGGTGTGTCTAAACCTGCCTAGCACTCTTTACAAAGCCTAAGGGGTGTGTGCACCATGCACTGGGTCTTACAGGAAGAAAAAAGAGGTTAAACCAGGAAATAGCAGCAGTGTGCACATTTGAGCACTTTGTTTATGCGGCTTGCACACGGGCTCAAACAGGAAGGCAATGGGAAGGGAATACAGCAGTAGGAAGGTAATCAAGAAGAACTAGCTTAGCTGGCAGGTGAAATGTATCAGAACCAGCCAATTACACAGGCAGCAGACCAGCCCAGCCCAGAACACTACTATAAACTATGCAAACACCTAACCCTCCAGTTTTTCCCACACTCTACACCACCGGTGTAAACAAGCAGGGAGCTTTTAACATTCACAACTGCAAAATATTAGGGGCTACAATAGCTACCATACAACTACTTGTGGAAGAGGCTTAGGGTGGTGAGGATGTGAATGCTGTCAAGCAACCCACAGTGCGGTGACGGAGAAGAGTGTACAGACCCAGGGTAACCCACCAAGGGCTACATGAGCTGGAGATAGTGGAGCACTGTAGGGTGGACAGGGACCTCCTACAGCAAATTGTTGAGCTGTGCTGGTCACGCCTCACACACAGAACTAACAGAGGGAAACCCATCCCAGTGGATGCAAAGGTATGTGTAGGCTTAAGAATACTAGCTACAGGTACCTTCCAAAGGCCAACTAGGGATATGATGGGGATCTCACAAGCATCAGCATCCAGGGTACTCCACCAGTTCCTGGATGCCATGTCAGCACATGTCGATGAGCACGTTTACTTCCCCAACACCTATGAGGTGTTGGCCAGCAATATGCAACTCTTCCACCAAATAGCAGAATACCCTGAGGTAGTGGGTGCTATAGACTGCATGCACATATGCATCAAAGCACCACCTGGTGAGTGGGGTAGGGTCTACATCAACCGCAAGGGCTTCCCCTCCATTAACTGCCAGTTCATGTGCGATGCTCAGGGCATAATAATGAACGTGTGGGCTGGCTGCCCTGGAAGCTATCATGATTCCCACATCTGACATCTGATGCAGCTGTACCACAGATTTGCCAATGGGGATATCCCACACGGTCATCTAGTGGGGGAGGCTGAATATGCACTGGAGCTGTGGCTGATGATACCCATCAGAAATGCACACACACCTGAACAAGAACTCCATAATGAGGCACACGCACAAACAAGAATCATAATAGAGCATGTGTTTGGGATGCTCAAGTCACAGTTCCAGTGCCTGGACACATCCGGTGGAGCCTTGCAGTACTCACCAGCTACATGTACCCAAATTGTCCTTGTATGTTTCATTCTACACAATATGATCCTGATGAAACAGCTGCAGCATGAACAGCATGGGGCAGGGCCACATAGCCCCCACCATTGCCAAGGCCTGCATGGGCACAGAGTGACTTGGAGGAGGAACAACCTGAGCCTGCCCCAGTAGGCAGAAGGAGGCATGCCCAGTATGTCCTGGCCTTGGCAAAGAGGCAACGCATAGCACATACACTGACATGAGAGGAACCCAGGGAATAACACCTGTCTCTGACTCTCACATACAGTAAAAGGGATGCCAAATATTACACTACCTGTGCCTAACCATGTGTAGGGAGTGTACTATGTGCATCCGACATAGGCAGCCTTGCAGCACCACCCTCAATACTGGGACACCCACAAGGTAAGTGACTCACACATGCCAGTCGGGGGGGTCACATACCCAACAACAGTCACAGCCAGCAGGACAGGTGTAGACAGAAACAAACAAAGGCTGTGCTATGGTCTCTGAATGAGGCCTATGGGCAACCCCCCCGGCCTACACAGACTGATTACAGCAGACCAGACAGTGGGATGTCAGTTGTGAAGCCTAGGAAGTCAGACACTAATATGTAGGTAATTATAAGCTAAGTTCTGTAGTACACTCATATGCCACTAGCCAGCGCGATAGGTAAGCCACAGACTGAAATGGAGTACCCGACATACCAGTACAGTCCTAGAAAATGTGTACAAGTGTCAGGTGTGCCCCGCCATCCTATGTAGACATATAGTAACAGTCAGGTGTGCCCCCAATCCTGTGTAGAAATGTATAAATAATCAGGTGTGCCCCTCCCATTGCAGAAATGTAGTAACAGTCAATGCCAACTGATCCATGGATACCCTGCTGAGACAGCATACAACCTGTCGGTGTACAACACAAATGTCAGCCCTGCAGTACAAACTACCTGGACCTGACCTACACATGCAATACACATGGCCATACTGGGCATGCTCATAACATAGAGAAATGAAGGCAATGTAAGTCAACAACATACTGAAAAGTCACACACTTAAATACATGAAGGCCATGTCTGCCAACACCAGTGGACCTGACATATCTGACAGTCGCAGTTGTTAGTGCAGACACTCATCAGTATGCACCACTCATGCCTTGCACATACAGTGGATAGGAATACAGACATACATGTAAGGACAACACACTATAATAAGCCAAAGGTAGACAGACATAGATGTGTGGAAGAGGGTGACTGTGACAAGGAGCCTGTCCTACCCACCACACAGCCAAAGGGCCCCAAACACATGAGGTGCAGATGTCACTCACTGCAGATACTAGCTACCAGTATCTGTCAGCAGTACAGACTATGTGGTGCATGTGCCAGTTGTGCAACATGACTGTACGAAGAAGTAGTCATCTAGCCACTGCATACACTTACTTGTGAAATATGACTCTATGTGTGCCCGCATGTGGCGTGTCAACCCTAAACAAATGGGTAATGTCCCAGGCACACACACTGCCCTCCCCATAGCCCTACTATGACAAGCCTGCTGAGGTCATCCAATGTAAAATACACCTTTGGGAGAGTTGTGGCATAGTAATCACTGTGGCGTGGCATGTAACTGTGTACTGCCGTATTGTAACAATCTAGTTAGGTAGAGCTTCGAATCCCAAACTTGCCAACTGTGTGTGTTTGTGTGCGTGTCTGTCTGACTGCGTAGAGAGCAATGCCTGTTAGGGTCGTCACATCCCCAACAATTTTCATGCACAACTTCAGCAAGGCTGCTGATGTCATCCACCTAGAAATACACCTCTGTGAAGATTGTAGTCCAGTAATCGCCATAGTGCATCCTGTAACTGCATACCACTGTAGTGTGCTAAACTAGTTAGGTAGGAGTTCTGTTCCCAGACATAGCAACTGTGTGTGTGTGTCTGTCAGTCTCTGTAGAGAGCAATGCTTTTTAGACCAGCCACACTCCCCACAATCCAAATGTTCAACCTTTGCAAGGCAGCTGATGTCATCCACCTAGTAATACACCTCTGGGAAGCTATAGCCCAGTAATCTCCGTAGCACATCCTGTAACTGCGTACTGCTGTGGTGTGGTAAAGTAGTTAGGTAGGAGTTCCATTCACAGGCATTACAACTGAGTGTGTGTGTGTGGTTCTATCAATCTGTGTAGAGAGTAATGCTTTTTAGGCCAGCCATGCTCCCCGCATTCCAAATGCTCAACCTTTGCAAGGCAGCTGATGTCATCCACCTAGTAATATACCTCTGGATAGCTGTAGCCCAGTAATCTTTGTAGTGCATCCTATAACTGCGTACTGCTGTAGTGTGATAAACTAGTTAGGTAGATGTTCTAGTCCCAGACATGGCTAATGTGTGTGTCTGTCAGTCTGTGTAGAAAGCAATGCTTTTTAGGCCAGCCACGCTCCCCACGATCCAAATGCTCAACCTTTGCAAGGCAGGTGATGTTATCCACCTTGTAATACACCTATGGGAAACTGTAGCCCAGTAATCTCCATAGTGTGTCCTGTAACTGCGTACTGCTGTAGTGTAATAAACTAGTTAGGTAAGAGTTCTACTCCCAGACATGGCAACTGTGCGTGAGTGTTTGTGTGTCTGTCAGTCTGTGTAGAGAGCAAGGCTTTTTAGGCCAGCCACACTCCCTGCAATCCAAATGCTCATCCTTTGCAAGGCAGCTGATGTCATCCATCTAGTAATACACCTCTGGGAAGCTGTAGCTTAGTAATCCACATAGCGTGTCCTGTAACGGCATACCACTGCAGTGTGCTAAACTAGTTAGGTAGGTGTTCTATTCCCAGACATGGTAAGTGTAGATGTACATGTGTTCCTATATCCAGGTAGGGAACAATGCTTTTGAGTTTATTCACAGACACTACAACCTCCAATGGTCCACTTTGACATGTGTGCCGATGTCATCAACTATGTAATAAACCTTTGGGGATGTTATAGGCTGGTAATCTCCATGGTGCATGCCGTAGCTGTGTAGAGTGATAAACTAGTTAAGTAGGAGTTCTAACCCCAGCCTTGGCAACTGTGTGTGTGTTTGTGTCTGTCTGACTCTGTCTGCAATGTTTTATAGGGTAGGCACACCCCCTACAATTTAAATGCTCTACCTTGGTAAGGCAGCTGATGTCATCCACCTAGTAATACACCTCTTGGCAACTGCAACCCAGTAATCTCCGTAGTGCATCCTGTAAGTGCGTACTACTGTAGTTTGATAAACTAGTTAGGTAGGAATTCTATCCCCAGACATGGCGAGTGTGTGTTTGTGTGTCTGTCTGTCTGTGTAGAAAGCAATGCTTTTTAGGCTAGCTACACTCCATACAATCCAAATGCTCAACCTTTGCAAGGTAGCTGATGTCAATCACCTAGTAATACACCTCTGGGAAGGTTGTAGCTCAGTAATCTCTGTAGCGTGTGCCATAACTGTTAATACTCTGTATAATTGTATTGCCTGAGGAGCTTTTACTCTACAGGTCTCTGCTGGAAAGATACTAAAGCTGATTGTTAATACTATGTTACTTAAATTTAATACATTTTTTCCCTGAGGAGCTTTTCCCCCCGGGTCTCTGCTGAAAATGAGCCAAAAGCTCAGTCAGACTAACCCAGTTAACAAATGTAAAATAAATAAAATAAATAAATAAAAATAACTGTGTACTGCTGTAGTGTAATTCTGAACCCTGGTAGGGTTCTATATCCACCCATAGCAGTTCCGGATGTTTTGTGTGTGCTCCACTGTCTGTGTAGGGAGCAATGCATTTTAGGCTAGTCACATTCAGTATATGTCAAATGCCCTACTTTGACAATCCTGCTGATGTCAGCCAATATGATATACACCTTTGGGGAAGGAGTACTGCAGTAATCACCATGGCGCATACTATAACTGTGTAGTGTAATAAACTAGTTAGGTAGGGGTTCTACACCCAGACATGACAGGTGTGGACATGACAAGTGCGTGTGTGTGTGTGTGTGTGTGTGTGTGTGCGTGTGTGTGTGTGTGTGTGTGTGTGTGCGTGTGTGTTTGTACCCCATAACCTGTGTGTAGGAGGGTGTGCGTGTGTGACACCTGGGCCCAATGTGTAGCGGGTTTTGCAATTTTCCTATATGGTGGCCCTAGTACATATCGCAATGTCCACTGTACAGGAAAGCAGCTGTGAAATAGCCGAGAGGCTGGGGTGCATATCCATACCCATACATGTGACAACAAAGCCAGGCCATCACAGTTAGCAACCCCAGTATTACCCAAAGCACACTCTCAACCCATGTCTCACACACACACACATGGCACGTCAACAGCCAAGATGTGTGTAGTACACTGCATATTAGTGACTGATAGTAACAATGGCATGAATGCAGTGACCTACAGAGGCCATGGCACCCTATCCAGCAGTACAATAGGCACCTAATTGCAGACAGTGCGCCTTCAGTATGTTTCCCACCAGATGCCTGCAACAACTGTAGTTCCATCAAATGTGATCCGCAATGAACATACCATGCCTTACACACATGCCCTGTATGGACAGATGCCACTGACACCAGGAAATACCTGTAGCATGCTACCAATGTAGGTGCAGGGTCAACCAGCTGTCTATTACCTGGCCTCGCCACATGAGGGTGGGACTGTCACATCTGATAATTACATTCTGAGTACACAACATGGGCCAGACAAACCAGGTACACTTCCACATGCCACTGTACATGAATGTGGGACGTGTGCACATCCCAATCACCATCCATGTCATGGCATATAGAACACATACATGCCAGGCAGTCCACAGCACTGGCCACACACAATAGTAACCCAGGAGACTGGATGGTGTAAACTATACCTGCCTGTGTGGTCCATTCCAGACACTACACCCCTTAGCCATAATGCAGACCATTTTCATGTGGCCTGGTGCCAAGGTATACCTCTCAGCTAGCCTTGTACAGACATCTGGGACCCTCAACCACTACACACCCGTGAAGCAAAGCACACATGCAAGCCGGAACTAGCATCCTGTGTCTGTGTGTGTGGTCTATGATGCTTCTGACCACAATCACACCCAGTACTGCACCCAGTGGCATACTGAAGCATGCTCTCTAATGTCAGACACTGTCACATAACCTTTGACCATAGAAACCCTGGATAACCCCTGTGGGCCAATTCATACCTATGCATTACTGTATTGTGGCAAGATAAGTGGTTAGGAAGTGTATTTGTTACCCAGCCAAGTGTGGTAATGTGTATGGGTCCCTTACAGAGTGTGGCTGTGTTGACGCTGACACCTGTTCATGTGGACAGGCTCATATGCTACGCCTACTGTATCGCAACAGTGTTGCAGATGTCACTCACCAGCACATATACATCTGGACAGCCCACCAACATGTAAGCTATGTGGTGCATGCAATAACTGCATACACATGTGATAGCTATGCATAGCAGTCAGGTATTTGAAACCCCATACTGGTAGGTGTGTGATACAAACATGCTTACATTTTACTCACCCATACCTTCCCTGACATACTTTGTCTCTGTCTGACCCACCCACACCCTCTCTGGTGGTTGTGGGATGTACACCTGTTTTACTAGGCAGCAGCATGTGTTTTGTAAGTGATGGTCATGATCAGCTGATGGCCTCTGCACCAATCGCAGTCCTCCACTAGCTGAGTGCATATGGAACAGCTGTGGTAACATTCCCATAGCCACTTGCATGGTAACACACTCCAATATCTATTAACATCATTTTGGTGTTGGCCCTTTATAGGTTCATAGGAAGGTACTAGGCTATTGGTCCTAGGGCCTATATGAGCCTGGCCATAACAATTCCCTGGCTATTTCTTCCCACACTATTTACTTCCTGGACCCCTATCTAGCAGGGCGACTGATGTGATCCCCGGGGTGAATTTCCTTTCTCCCATCCAATCATCAAGGTTCCTTTTGAAGAGGGCCAAAGAGCACTTAGCTTGACATTTATGGGCAGTCTATTCCAGAGTCTGGGGAGTCTCTAGGTCAGGAACCTATCCCTCCAGCATGTTTTGTTTATTGTGATGACAAGGTTTAGATCTGTGGTGCGTGTGGCTCTGAAGGATTGGGATTTCTTTAAATGTAGCATGTCCAACAGCTCTGGGTTTGACATGGCCTTGCATGTTAAGCAGAGATCACCTCTGAGTAGACAATATGCGACAGAGTATAGCTGGAGCTTTTTAAGGCAGTCAGCATAGGGCATCTGCTTTAGGACTGTGATTCTTTTAGTGAGGTATTTCTGAGGCCTTTCCAATTGTTACAGGTGTCTTGAGAGGTACATACCAAATGGGGTGTTGTATTCTATAATGGGTCTAATGAGGGATGATTACAGTGGGACAATGACCTCCTTTTTTCTGTATGAAAAGCCCTTAGTGATGAGGTGTGCCACATAGATGGATTTCCTGACTGTTGTGGTGATGTGGTTATTGAAGGGGAGACCACTGTCCACCTGTGTCCCTATGTCTCTTATCACACTTTCAGTGTTTAGTGTACTGCCACCTATGTGGTAATTCACGGGTACATGTTTTTTTTCCAAAGGGGATAACTATACATTTCTTGGCATTGAGCTTGAGCCCATGGCTCTGGCATCAAGCATCTGTTTCTGTAAGGCCCTTTTGTAGAATATCCACATCATTTGGGGATTCAATAATGGCTCCCAGTTTGCAGTCATCTGCAAACTTTGTTAGCCAGAGTCCATTAGTGTTGGCCTGTACTTCAGAGAAGTAGATGCCAAACAAGAGTGGTCCCAGGACTGATCCTTGAGGTACTCCACTTGTCACTTGTATGGAGCTGGATTTGGAGTCAGCTACTTTTACAGTGTGGGTTCTGTCAGTAAGCAAGTTGGCAACCCGTTAAGTGAAATATGGATTAATGCCCAGCTTACTAAGTTTATCTATAATTCCAGAGTGGGGGATGGTGTCAAAGGCCTTGGCAAGGTCCAGATAGGCTGTGTGGACTGCTTTACCCTCGTCCGCAGCTCTGGAGACTAATTCAAAGAAGTCAATCAGATGCAGGAGACAAGATTGGCCCTTCATGAACCCAAACTGAGTGGGGTCCAGTGTTTTAAGGTTGCCAATGTCTTTGTTTATAGGTTCCATGATAATAAGTTCCATGGCCTTGTACAGCAGGCTCATCAGACTGATGGGGTGGTAGTTCCCAGGATCCAAGCTGGATCCCCCCTTGTAGAGTGGGATAACTGTAGCTGTGCGCCACTCAGTGGGCATGAAGCCTATGTGAGGTTATGATTAAACATGACACTTAGGTGAGGTGCCAGTTAATTTTGTAGTTCATGTAGTACACAGCCTGGGATGTCATATGGTCCCATGGATGCTGTATTCTTAGCTTTGGAGATTGCATTTTTTTACCTGTGTGACCATTATTACTGGAGTTTGGCAATCTTCCGGTATTGAGATGGGCCATTTAGGGGTGAAAGGGGGGTGAAGTTGGCACTGACTCGATCTGCCAGGATATTGGCAATATCCTTGGAATCAGTATATTTAATGCCATTTTGTTGTAGCTCAGAGCAGATCTGAGCATTGCCATTTAGATTCTTGACATAGTTATAAAACGCCTTGTGGTTGTCTTTGGACTCTTTGGCAATTTTATTTTTGTAACTAGCTTTGGAGGATTTTATGAGGGATCTCAGCTTTTTAATGAGTCTGGTAAGGGAGTTTTTTTGCATCCTGGGATTTTCCTCTTTTCTGCAACAGTTTCTTCCTTTTGTTGTAAAGTTTGTTTATGGCAGGGGACCACCAGATTGGCTTCATATTTTTGGAGGAGAGCATCTTGGTTATATTTGGGAAGGCACGATTCATGCATGAGTGGATGTGCTCATACAGTGCCTTAGTGCAGGACTCAGCAGTTGAACTTTCAGTTCCCATCTGCATGGGTGTCATGATGTTTGTCACTTCTGACTTGAGTAGCATAAAATTGGCTTTGGAGAAGTTTTTCATGGAGGTTTCCTTACTGGGGGGTGGGGGTGGGATGTGGATGTTAAGGGTGATTAGCTTAGGGTCTGACCTGACCAATGAGGGGGTGGCCATAGGTGTGGAGCATCGATTTCCCATGTTGGTAATGACCAGGTCTAGGATATTGGAGCCCCTGGTGGGACAATGGATTAGTTGATCCAGGGCATTGGAATTTATGAATTCCAAAAAACGTTGGGCAAAGGTGTTGGTACACGAGTAGTTTTTCCAGTTAATGGCAGGGTAGTTGAAGTCACTCAGTATTAGGGTGTTTGGTTGTATCTTAATATTTTCCAGTATGTCTAAAAAGGTGTAGTGAGAATCTTGGGGCATGGCAAGCTACAAATTGAACTGCAGTCTTACCTAGTTTTAGTTACACCTGGAGAATTTCAGACACATTGTGTTGGGCAACTCGCCTGGTGGTGTGAATATCCTTGGTGAATATGGACACTCCTCCACCTTTAGTGTTTCGATCCTGGTTTGGTGGCCGAAAAGTGTGGTAAGAGCTGTAGCCTGGTATTGCAGGGGTGCTCTCTGGAGCCTTGAACCAGGTCTCAGTTACTGCACAGATATTGATGTTCTCCATTTTTAGGAGTACCTCGAGAGAGTTCATTTTGAGGTTTAGACTTCTAGCATTGAGTAGCATTACCTTCAGATTTTACATCCACTGTGGGCAGGAACTAGAACTGTCATTTGGCGAAATGCAGCTCAGATGGATTGGCGATTTACCTCTAACAACTTACACTGTGGAAACAGGGCAATACACAGGAGGGAGATGTGCCTGGCCTGACTACAGACTGCTATACTGCATGTAGAGTAATGTTGGTTTCACAGTGTGTGTGTGGATATGGCTGTCCTACAAGTTGTAATACCTGCCATGTCAGTACTGTGTTTATGAGGAATCTGCATCTGCAGGGTCATCTGCAGACTGGGCAGTGTGTTGTGCCCTTGGTGTCATGTGTTACCCACAGAGCACATATTTGTGAACTACAAAAGGTAGTGTGAGGATTGCAGTCTGTAGATGGTGAAAACCCTGACAGTTACTGACTTCATATCCCTCATAGGACACATGTTGCAACAAACCCTGTTACGACAGTACATGTATGAGGTTAACACAGCAACATGTCAATATTGGCCCTGTGTATGTGCTTCCAGCCACAACTCTGTCAACCTTTGTACACATGTTGTACATTACGAGGTGCATGTGTGCTGTACACCATCATAAGTGTCATCATATCTGATAGCAAGCCAGGGAGATATCAGACTGCTGAACATGTTATATACAGTACGGGTAATATTTGCCAACATTACCAGGACATTCTGTGGTCATTTGTACAGCACTGAGGTCTGTGTAACTATGGCAGCTGTCAACAGTGTGTGTATTGTGAACATGTTCTTTAGCCTGTGTACAGACTGTGGTAGATGTCATTGTTATAGGTCCTGTCCTACCTGATGTTACATGCTGCTCCACTGTATGTTACCATATTGGTTTGCATGTTTGTACGGCCATACACACACATGTCCCATACCACAGACAGACAGCAGACCACACTGTGTAGCAGCCCAGTATATGTAGGGTTAGTCTGTGAGTGGCACATATGAGGATGTTGTTGAACAGATAGTCTGTACACTGTCATTTTATGCTAGCTTACCATATGTGGCTGTGGCTGTGTTCACATTGGATGTGCTTATGCACCTTCACAGAGCTGTATCTTACCCTGTGATTTGGCATGCCTGCAGAGCCTGCTATATATGCATGTACATGTGCATTCCCCCATAGGAGATGTTGGCCAGTGATGAGCCAGTCTGCCGGTAGCCTGCACAGTGCATTGTTACATGTCTAGCAGCTTAGTGTACTTATCCAGTGAGATGTCATGTGGAGATACTTGCCGGATGTACTGGTGCCGGGTCTCCCTTAACAGTCATGTACGTCATACAGAGTAGTGGGATGCTGTACAGATGTATGTCACTATCTAATGAGTAGTATGTGGCCATGGCACCCTTGTACCAGTGGTATTATGTGACAGGCCAGACAGAGGAGTGTGAATCCATACCCATGGTGGCATATGTATGCCAATTGCTATGTGTTATGCCCATCTACATGGCTGTTAACATCCATATTGCCATGCATGGTACACATGTTTAGCACTAAGGGGTTCTGTGTATACCTCCGGACTGTAAGGAGTGTTTCAGAATGTCCACATATATTGACCAATATCTGTGCTGCAGTCCATGGAGGCATTATATGCTAGCAGTGGTACTTTACCAGGATGTCCTTAGGATGTCTGTCAGTAGCCAGTGGCACACATGTGGAAAGCAGATGTGACCTCTCACACACACCATGTCTGTGAAGACAATCACAATTACAGTAGCAATAGTCTACCAATATACACATACTTGACATCCACTTGCACTACGATGCTGGGACTATAGGGGCTGGTTTAGATCTACACTCCATGTCCAGGACATATGGTGAGGACATCTGTACATATATACATCCAGATATATATCTATGATTACACATATACATATCAACATATATAAATGGGTATGTATAAGTACATAGATATACATATACACACCCAGATATATACATATACAGAGCAATATATGTCTACACATATACAGATATTGATACATATGCACATAAATGTATGGATATCTACAGATATATCGACCGTAGTAGGTACATTGGTATAGATTTGTATGCACATACAGTCATAGATATCTATACATATACCAACATAACTAGACATCTGTACATATAGGATGTGCATACATATATAGCTATAAACACATATCTATATGTACATATACGTACACCTACATATACACATATGTATAGATACATATATGTTTAGATATGTACACATATGTACACATGAAAAGGTGTACACATGGCCATATATATGTAGCACTATACAGATGTGTATATAGACATATGTATGTGCATACCTGTGTATGTACATGTAGACATCTATACACCTATATGTATACAACCATATACCTGTCTTGAGTAAACATCATGGTTGCATATAACCTCCCACATGTTTCCCACTGTATGTATATGCTGTGTGTACAGTATGACGAAACAACATATGTGATGCAACAGTCATATTAATGACAAGGACTACACAATCTAGGACATAAAGGCAAGTGTTCAATACCACTAAATTTGGGTAATGACAGATGTATTGGTAACACAACAGCTGTCCCCACAGTGGTCATGGTGTAGTGGTCATGTGTTGTGACTGCAGTGTAAAGGGCCCTGAGTTCATGACCTGCAAGGGCTGCACATTTTTTGGCTGGCCAGAACAAGGACTGTCAGATACAGAGTGGTTAAGACAGTATTTGTGCAATGTAGGCCACACACGTCAGTATCACAACATAGCTAGGTAGGGGTCAAGTCCCAGTGTTGGCAAGTAACTGTGTGCATGTATGTGGATGAGTCTATATCAGGTTGCAGGGTATACATGCCTCAGTGAGCCACCTGTCCATGTGGCACAGGCAATACCCGGTATAGTAACCTGTGAAATGTGTCCGACTGTACTCCAGATATGTCACTGCCATGGTGTCAGCACAGTGACATACCCCACTGTGCATTATGACTGCAGACCATCCTCGTGCTGACACATGTACACCTACAACACCCCTGCATATCACTTTACAGACCACAACCAAGCAGTATTACTAACAGCTAGAAGGTATCACTGCTGGATGGCTACACTACCTGCCAATTATGCCTCACACTCTACACCCTACATGTTACACTGCAGGACTGTGGTACACTGGTGTACACTCACCCTGTGCATCAGAACCATATCAGCCTGTCCCTGCATTGATGGTATGGATGACAGGGATGAGGCACAGGTATCATCATATGCACAGGGTGTGGGGTTGGTCTGCCAGAGGTCAAAGGTGGGGCATACATTTGACACCATGTGTGTGGGTGAGGTGTGTATTCTAGGGAGCTGGCTGAGGTGATGTGGTGTGTGTATGTATGAGGTGCCCTAGGTGTGTTTGCATAGTGTGTGGGTATGCATGCACACAGTTCTGCCTTGTGGCTGCCCTACACAGGTGTTCATGGACAGCTGTAGACCATACCAGGCAGGGTGTGCAGTTCACTGCCTCCGGCCACGGACATGTGGACTGTGCCTGCCAGGGGTCCCTCGGGCATGTGCAGGTACTGGCATTGGAGTGCTATTCTCACCTGCTGATGACATTGGTCCACTGGTATCACATCCCTCTTGGGACTGGCCAGGACCACGTGCATGTGGCCTGCTGTGGTGTGGTGTGGACAGCACACCCCCTGCACTGCTGGGGCTGCTACTGCCTCTACAGTAGCCCCTTGGTGTCCTAGCAAACCCCCGCTGAGTGCCAGCTGTTGGTGTTGCTAAGCCACGTCCATGTGGGCGTCGTTGCATCCCCACCACATGTCGAAGCACGAACAATCCACGGCTGATGAGGGCCATCAGCTTATCATGCCGTCTATCCACTTGCTTGTTAGAAGCACGGATGGTAGCTGCCACTTCACGGAGGTTGTCACCTACAGTAGCAAGTGTAACTCTCTGCAGCCTAAGGCCCTGTCTGGTGTAATGCTCAATATGTGTCTGAGCTGCCATTACAGCCTGGAACATGAATCTGCTGGTTCCAGCTATGTTGCCTATGCCAGGGGCATGATGTCCAGTGGCCCTACCACGAGCACCCTGAGGCATCCACCTATGTGACAGCCTGCCAGACATCCAGCTTTGCCTGCTGCGACTGGACACAGTAGGCATGGTTACCACACTTTCCTGTGCAATGCCACTGAACACCAGCTGTCCCTCTGCTATGGTCACTGGTGCTGGGGTGTGTATAGGCACTGTAACTGTGTGCAGGGGTGGGTTGGCTAAAAGGGGGATGTAAAATGTATGTGCAGTGTCAGCCCCTGACATCCCCAACTGTGCTTCACCGTTATCATCATCATCATCAGTGTCTGTATGGACACCTACCTCAGAATGGGTGCAGGAGGGACCCTGACCCACCTCACCACTTGTGGGGGAAAACAATAACCACACTTTAAAACCTGTACAGCATTGCTTAACAGTACACGCACACACACACACACACACACACACACACACACACACACACACACACACACACACACACACACAGACACACACACACACACACACACACACACACACACACACACACATCTCCATACTACCTACCTGTCCATGTCTTTACAGACAGCCCCACGTATATTCACAGTATGACCAACATAGATCAAGTAGATAATAAACAAACAACTTGTAGTCAAGTAAATCCCAGTTTATTAAAAAGCCTTCAAGGAGTAAATTCAAAATAATACTGATTCACATTTTATACCCTTAAGTATTCAATAAAACACTTAACCAATTAAATAATTAAACATTTAAATATTTAAATTTCTATTTAAACAGTATGACTTAAAAACACATATTTCTTAAACTAAACAACACATTTCCAGCAACAATCTATATTTAAACCTTGTGGGATAAAAGTTCCAAATTTCAAAATAAAAATAGTCTCCTTATAAGTAGTAGAGTATAGAGTGATAGAGAAGATGAGCGACAATATCCTGCCCTTCCACAATCTAATAATCCACAATAATATATGCAGAATAATTTTCGTCCCAAATGGAGATTCAGCCAACAAAAGAAACATAAATATCTCAAATACGAGCAGCAGCAGATCAGAGATGAGCCAAACCACCAACAATGGAACAAAAACAACAGTAAAAAAACTAAATGGTACTGAAATGTTTTTTATGACACAACGGACTTGGTGTTAAATTTATCAGGTAGTATGTTAGATGAAGATCTGTTAGCTATTTTAAAATGTGGTTTAACATTTGTACCCACTGTAATGCCTAGACTACATTGTTTTAAAATTGAGTTTTTTAAAATGGTATATAAAATGCATTTATGGTATTTTTCAGTGTATAAATGCTGAAGTGTTATTTAATACTGAATATAGTGATGAAGAAAGAGATGATGTTTCAGATGCCTCTTTTGTTTCATGCAAAAGTGAATTAAATGCTTATTGCAATTTAGATACTTCAGACATTAAAGTTTTAAGTAATTTTATGCCACCATTCATTCATGATGGTAAAATTTCATTCAATGGTGGAATTTGAGTTAGAACTGTCATTTAATGAATTTAATAAGAATAATGTTGAATACAATTTAACTACGAAAGAATGGATGTCTTTAAAGAAATTTTCAGAGCAGAAAGAGTTGGTGATTAAACCCTCAGACAAGGGGAATAAGATTGTTGTGATGCATTACCTACAGCATAGTAAAATGTGTTATGATTTACTTAATGATGCTAAAGTTTATGAATTGGTAACATGATTGAAGTTGGAAGAAGCTAAACTGAAATATACCCACTTAATTAATAAAGGGTGGAGACTGGGCTATTGGTCTGAATCAGATGTTGAAAAAAGTTGTGATGTGATAGGTCTGATATTTCACATTTTTATTGCCTGCCTAAAGTGCACAAACAATTGAGAGACCCCCTCCCCCCGGTAGACCAATAGTCTTAGCTAGGAAATATTTCTTACATAATTTGGGTATTGTATTGCACAAATATCTTTTGAAAGAAGTAATCCATCTTCCATTGTATATTAAAGATTCTTTTGATTTTTTGGGTAAGATTAATAAAATAAGATGGAAGGAAAGTATGTTTTGGATGACATTGGACATTAAAAGCTTGTACACCAATATTAAACATAGTTTTGGTATGGACGCTCTTGGGTTGTACCTAGATGATAGCCCAGTGGCACATTATGTGATGGAATTAGTGAGATTTAGTTTAGAAAACAATTATTTTTGTTTTGAAGTCAAAATTTACCATCAGTTGCAAGGACAACCCAAAAACAAACGCTGCAAAAAAAACGAACCTCAACAAAGAAGGCAGCCACACCAGTCCAGTAGCTTGGGCAAAAACAGCTCACAATCAGGCAGAATAATCCACAAATGTTTTATTAACGTGTCAAAAAGACTCCAGCAATAAGCACTACACACGTTGTCTATTGGAAAGACTTCATCAGATACAATTCAACCAATTTAAATACTTTTACAAAGACACTAATTGATTAATTAATGAATCAATTTTAAAATATATTAAGTCAAAAGGACTTACTTAAAGAACATTTTCTAACAAATATATGTTACCAAAAATGAATTAAAATATAAATATTACCCTACCACATAAACCCCAAATATAAAAATAAAAAAAAAAAAAAAAAAAAAAATTTTTTTTGGACTTAAGACTCAGGTAAAAACACATAACAATATTAATTTACTTATACAATTATAATAAAACAACTTGTGCACAATTTACCTAAATGTATTGTGCCTTAATTTAACAATAATAGATTCATTTAAACCAGGATCTGTTAGCCTCCAACAATATCTGCCAATATATTTCCTTATGGGCAGGAAAGGCGTGCTCCCATGGTCCCCCTGATGTCCTTTGGAACTACCTCCAAAACAAAAACAAGAACTTGGCATCTTCATATGGTGGTATGTTTATACAAGGCACTGGTGTTTTGCACTTAGAAATGTGGTTTCGCTGGACATTGTTGGCATATGGCCAGGTAAACCAAACCACCTGTCTTGCAGTTGTAATGACCCGTGCAAGATGGAAGCATCTTGTTCACAATGTTTCTTATGGTGAAACTACAGCATAGTAAAAAATGATGCTAAATAATTAATAAAGGGTGGAGACTGGGCTATTGGTCTGAATCAGATGTTGAAAAAGTTGTGATGTGATAGGTCTGATATTTCACATTTTTGCCTGCCTAAAGTGCACAAACAATTGAGAGACCGGTAGACCAATAGTCTAAATATTTCTTACATAATTTGGGTATTGTATTGCACAAATATCTTTTGAAAGAAGTAATCCATCTTCCATTGTATATTAAAGATTCTTTTGATTTTTTGGGTAAGATTAATAAAATAAGATGGAAGGAAAGTATGTTTTGGATGACATTGGACATTAAAAGCTTGTACACCAATATTAAACATAGTTTTGGTATGGACGCTCTTGGGTTGTACCTAGATGATAGCCCAGTGGCACATTATGTGATGGAATTAGTGAGATTTAGTTTAGAAAACAATTATTTTTGATTTGAAGTCAAAATTTACCATCAGTTGCAAGGAACTTCAATGGGTTCGTCTTTCGTCACTATGTATGCAAATCTTTTTATGGGGATGGTTGAGACGGAGTACATTTATACACATTGTTTTTTTAAGAAATATGTAAAGAAATATTATCAATTTATAGACGTCTTGTTTTTTTTTTTATGTGATGGAGGGTAAGAATTTATTGAACAATTTTTTGCATGAAAATAGGTTCAACCTACAATTTGATGGTTTACAATGGGGTAGAAAGATTTCCTTTTTAGACATAATATTAGAAGGTATAACTGGTAAGGAAGTTGCCACAATGCTATATAGAAAATTTGATGTAGTAAATTAATTTATGTTAGGTAATAGTCATCCAATCCACACTTTAGAATCATTACCATATGGTGAATTTTTAAGAATATCCAGAATTTGTAACAACAATGATGATTTTGAAATGGAAATACTAAGATCATCAGATATGTTTAGAATGAGGAAATATAAAATTCATGTTGTTGAGAAAAGCATGGATAGAGTCAGAAAGGAGAGATATAGAAAAGAAAATAATATAATAGATAGACATCCAAAAGAAATATAAACAGTTTTTTTTTTGTAGTTCTAACATATAATTTATTGAGTGAGACTGCTAAACAAATTATAAAACATTATTGGCAATTCTTATTTAAGTTTCAAGAGTTGGCAGGTTTACCAGAACAGAATTTGGTATTTTCTTATAAGAGAGAAGCAAATCTGAAAGATATGTTAGTTCAAACAAAGTTCAGGAGACCACAATAAGGTTAACACAACAGATTCAGTTTTTAGGTACTGCACCTTGTGGTAGATGTTTGTGTTGCAAACATATTGTGCAGACTTTTTCTAGTATTAATAATATTAAATTTGAAGCTGCTGTGACATTTAATTGTTTAACAGAGAGTGTAGTCTATGCTATAAAATGTGGATGTAATAAATTTTATATAGGTCAAACAAAGAGAATGTTCAAAATTAGGTTATTAGAACATTTAAGGGACATTAAAATGAATAAAGAAGAAAGCCCCTTAGCTCAGCATTTTAAATTATATCATGAAAGTGATCCTAAAGATTTAACAGCTACAGTATTACACCAAATACAGGTAGAAAATGTGAATCATAAGAGAATATGTTATTATATAAGGAGACTATTTTTATTAAGAAATTTGGGACTTTGATCCCACAAGGTTTAAATATAGATTGTTGCTGGAAATGTGTTGTTTAGTTTAAGAAATATGTGTTTTTAAGTCATACTGTTTAAATAGAAATTTAAATATTTAAATGTTTAATTATTTAATTGGTTAAGTGTTTTATTGAATACTTAAGGGTATAAAATGTGAATCAGTATTATTTTGAATTTACTCCTTGAAGGCTAAGCATTAGCCGAGGCACTAGAGTGTTTCTTAATAAACTGGGATTTATTTGACTACAAGTTGTTTATTAGCCCCACGTAAATGTTCATGTATTACCCCATCCTGCATCACACTTATTAACATACATACATTGCTACCACTCATTAACATCACAGTCCTCTAAATGCCCACACAAGTAGCCACAACACAAGGCCTGTTGCTACATTACCTGCCTGACCTGTGTGTAGTGGAGTAACATGGCCCCAATGCTGTCATTCGTTATGCACCCTCTGTATGGCCAGAATGATGTGCGTGGCCCCTATATGTGTGGGCTACTATGTTGTAGCCATAATACCTCCCACTGGTGTGTCATGTGTATCTAATGCTCAGTACATGTGGGATATGCTGCTCCGTCGGCCCATCAAGTGTCAACTGTAATATGTGGATACACTCCCTGGTGTTGACTATTCCTTCCCCAATGCATCTGTAGAGCTGCATACATGGGCTGTAGGTGACCTCTCTGTTGACAGCAATATTATGTGTGTACCTGGGGTCTACTTCTCTCTGGATGCCTGATCCAAGCTACAGGCCATATTATACTATCCGCTGTCCTGTAAGTACATGACAGGTATTCCTGGTGTGCGATGTGGCACTCCATGTCCATGTACTGCACAGTCACAAAGGGAGGTACAGTGATATGAACACCCAACAATCACACATGCACATACATGACCATACACACAAACACACACATGCACACACGCATCATACATGCATCTACCTCCCACCACTTCACCAGAGTGACCATGCAGGTGAACTAACTAACCACCAGAATGCACACACACACACACACACACACACACACACACACACACACACACACACACACACACACACACACACACACACACGTAGGTGAGGATGCACAATGATCGTACACACAGTCCTCCAATTACCCATCTGCCAACATGCAGAACATATGGTACAGAACAGTATGCGGTTCAGCTATGCTCACACCATGCTAACAGTGGTACACATATGTATGACCAACACCAATTGACCAAATAGACCAGCAAAGCAGCCAGAGTTCAATAAATTTATTAAATACTTGTGTCTATAACAGACTAGTTTCGGCAAATAGCCTTCTTCAGTGTAACACAATGTAGTCAAGTTCCATTTTAATCATCTTTTAAATACTTATCCAGAGCCAATCACAATCATTTGCTCATGAATATTGATAAATGTGAAACATCCTCATTTTTTCATACAACAATACAAAGGGTACTGTATATATGGATAAAGTCATCCTAAATGTCAGGCTAAACATCCCGAAGAGGTGCATGCACAGAATAGGGGAGTTGTTATAATATTATGGTATATCCATCCTCATGCTCATATTAGTAAAGAGCTGTGTTTAAATAGCCATTATCCCTGGCTACTAAGCCAATCTTCATCAAAAACACCAAGTGTGTAATACATCAAGTGCTCAAATTAATTAGACTAACAAAATGGGAAAAATTAAAGCATATATATAGAAATCGTAATAAATATGCATATATAAATATATATGGGTATACAAAATAACTGAAAATAAAAATAAAAATGAAAATTAAAATAAAAATATTAATAAAAATGAATAAATCAGCAACATCCACAATATAAGGCATACCATAGATTTAGCCCAAAATGTGTCGTTAACCTCCAAGACTGATAATGTAATAGTTAATGCAACTATATAATAATGTCTTATCTAGGAAAATATTGAGATCAGTCCTAAAATTTAGCGTGAGCATCCCAAAAATGTATACATAGGATAGAACCACTTATTTCCATAATAAGGCCTATCCATCCAGTCATGTACTCATATTGTATCAGTCTATATATGTATGGCCATAATCCCTATCTTTTCAACAGTTATTCATTTGAGGCACCAAAATATAGGATATCAAGTGCTTAAGGTAAAAGGCCTAAACAACCTATATCAGAACCATGGGAAATCAAAGGCGATATAAACAGAAAATGAAATAAATATACACCTATAATTGAATATGAGTATGCCATTATACACATTATATTTGATCCCTGCTGAGAATCTTCAATTAGGTGTTGAAAAAAAGTAATCAAAAGACACATTCTTAACCACCAGGATCTAAATAAAAATGTTAGTAAGTGGAACTGTTTGAGATACTGAATAGAAGACTATGTGAAGCTTGTATGACTATATTGGTTCAAATTGGTCATTATATTACACATGCACATAGTCCATACAGTATGTATAATGAGAGTAGGGCCAATGATCAGTACCAGCCAAGATGCTAAGTCATCCTATCCCTAAATGATGGGTAACCCAAAGAAATGTAGTCCACTTGTTGGAGTCAGATATATCAACATAAATGTTGTCAGATAGCCAACTTCTCCTATAACCACCTTCTCCTATAAATGGTCATTCAATCCAGGATGAAATAAACCCCCCAATGTAGTAATCCAGTATTTCTCTTTTTGGTCCAGTAACCTATGCCAGCCCTGTTTGTTGGTTCTATCTCCAGAAATGCGGTCAATAACCATAAAGGTAAACCTAGCTTGAGGATGTTTTAATGTGTGTTGATATAAAGCACTGGTCTCCTTACGGTTTTTCATATCGCTACGGTGTTCATTCATCCTGAATCTCAGAGCCCTCGAGGTTTGTCCAACATAAAATCCCCCACAGTGACACGAGGCCAGGTACACCACCCAATCGCTACTGCAATTACCAAAAACTTTAATGTCAAAAATTCTACTGGTATTGCGACTGGTAAACTCCTTGGATTTAAGCATATACTGGCAGGATCCACAATGGCCACAAGGGAATGAGCCAATAAGTTCATCACCATGAAGAGTCAGTTGTTTATGGGTCGTCCCCCCACTTGCCATATGTTTAAAATGTGAAAAGTAGGACCCCAAGGTTTTACCTCGTTTATATGAGAAAAGACAACGAGGTCCCAGGATACTTCGTAGCTTTTCATTAGCCAGTAGAATATTCCAATGTTTGTTAATAATGTTTCTAATCATATTAACGTTTCTACCATATGTGGTGATGAATCTGACACCTGTACTGCGAGATGATTGATTTTTGTTCTTATTATGATATAGTAATAAGTTATCCCTTTCAAGACCATTTGCTCTACTCTGTGCAGACAGAATATCAAATCTGCCATATCCCCTTTCGGTAAATCTTCGACCGAGATCCCTACTGGCCACTTGGTATTCCTCAATATTTGAACTGAGCCGTTTGATACGTATGAACTGGGATTTAGGAATACTCCTGATGGTGTGACGGGGATGTAAACTTGATGCGTGTAACAAGGTATTGTATTGCGGGTATTTGCGGAAAACCTTGGTAGACAAAGTATTGTCTGAGTTCCTATATACAGTGACATCCAAAAAGCTAATGCTGTTTCTATCATATGACACCGAAAATTCAAGTCCCCAGACATTGTCATTAAGATACTCAACAAATTCCCTAAGGTAACACACATCAGCCCGCCACACCAACCAGCAGTCGTCCAGATAACGTCTCCAAATGTCCATTTCCACCTGGAAGATATTATGTGATGTATCATAAATCATATATTCTTCAACATAGGCCATGAATAGGTCAGCGTATATAGGGGCAAAGGATGCCCCCATAGCTGTTCCTTGTAGCTGCCAATAACATTGGCCTTGGAAATACAGAACATTCTTGTTTAACACATGTTCAGACATACATATCAAAAGGGTGTTAAAGCCCGGTGAATATAGGTTACTGGATTACTACATTGGGGGGTTTATTTCATCCTGGATTGAATGACCATTTATAGGAGAAGGTGGTTATAGGAGAAGTTGGCTATCTGACAACATTTATGTTGATATATCTGACTCCAACAAGTGGACTACATTTCTTTGGGTTACCCATCATTTAGGGATAGGATGACTTAGCATCTTGGCTGGTACTGATCATTGGCCCTACTCTCATTATACATACTGTATGGACTATGTGCATGTGTAATATAATGACCAATTTGAACCAATATAGTCATACAAGCTTCACATAGTCTTCTATTCAGTATCTCAAACAGTTCCACTTACTAACATTTTTATTTAGATCCTGGTGGTTAAGAATGTGTCTTTTGATTACTTTTTTTCAACACCTAATTGAAGATTCTCAGCAGGGATCAAATATAATGTGTATAATGGCATACTCATATTCAATTATAGGTGTATATTTATTTCATTTTCTGTTTATATACGCCTTTGATTTCCCCATGGTTCTGATATAGGTTGTTTAGGCCTTTTACCTTAAGCACTTGATATCCTATATTTTTGGTGCCTCAAATGAATAACTGTTGAAAAGATAGGGATTATGGCCATACATATATAGACTGATACAATATGAGTACATGACTGGATGGATAGGCCTTATTATGGAAATAAGTGGTTCTATCCTATGTATACATTTTTTTGGGATGCTCACGCTAAATTTTAGGACTGATCTCAATATTTTCCTAGATAAGACATTATTATATAGTTGCATTAACTATTACATTATCAGTCTTGGAGGTTAACGACACATTTTGGGCTAAATCTATGGTATAAGCCTTATATTGTGGATGTTGCTGATTTATTCATTTTTTATTAATATTTTTTATTTTTAATTTTCATTTTTTATTTTTATTTTCAGTTATTTTGTATACCCATATATATTTATATATGCATATTTATTACGATTTCCTATATATATGCTTTAATTTTTCCCTTATTTTGTTAGTCTAATTAATTTGAGCACTTGATGTATTACACACTTGGTGTTTTTGATGAAGATTGGCTTAGTAGCCAGGGATAATGGCTATTTAAACACAGCTCTTTACTAATATGAGCATGAGGATGGATATACCATAATATTATAACAACTCCCCTATTCTGTGCATGCACCTCTTCGGGATGTTTAGCCTGACATTTAGGATGACTTTATCCATATATACAGTACCCTTTGTATTGTTGTATGAAAAAATGAGGATGTTTCACATTTATCAATATTCATGAGCAAATGATTGTGATTGGCTCTGGATAAGTATTTAAAAGATGATTAAAATGGAACTTGACTACATTGTGTTACACTGAAGAAGGCTATTTG
Source organism: Protopterus annectens (assembly GCF_019279795.1). Classification (NCBI taxonomy): domain Eukaryota; kingdom Metazoa; phylum Chordata; order Ceratodontiformes; family Protopteridae; genus Protopterus; species Protopterus annectens. Next base: position 847,129,494 of record NC_056746.1, on the reverse strand, counting down.
CCGAAACTAGTCTGTTATAGACACAAGTATTTAATAAATTTATTGAACTCTGGCTGCTTTGCTGGTCTATTTGGTCAATTGGTGTTGGTTACATGGTTTGGACCGTGCAAACCCTCGTGCATAGGACTTGGTACGTGACACATATGTATGATGCATGTGCTGTGACTAGGTGATGCCCCTTCCCCTGGATACCCCTGCACCCATGTACACATTATTGCCGTGCACCTGTTCTGCACCCTGCAATGTACTGTGCCCAACAACTTACAGGTGTCCAACCCATTGAGGAATGTGTAGTACCATGTCACTTATGCCAGCTGTACCTCTCACAGCCCCTATGTGTTTCAGCAACACATGCCTGGGATGATATGCGGACTGTTGTCATTGGTGAATCCTGGATGCCTGATTTACAACTGTCAACATCAACAGACCATGTATGGCCACTGCAGAAATGCTTACACTGACAACCATCACAGCATACCATGGTTATGGGGGTGTACACACCGTCATTGCTTTAGCACACACATCCGTGATCTGGCATGGGATCACAGCACTCAGATCTTAGCTGTACACACATCTGGTATGTAACATAGCTCCTGTACATTCACATGCAGTGTCTACAGATTGTGGTAGGTGTGTAGCTGCTGACCATGATGCATACACACCATGTGGGGATGTGTGTGCACACCCTTATCGTGATGGTTTATCACACCTCTTGTTGTGTGTACTACAGCTGTCACTGCTCATGGCAGGGGTATACCAGTGTGGGCCTTTCGCAATTGCCAATGTATGTTCAGCCTACCCTACACATGTCCCCCTATTCTGCATGTTTGCAAGGTCCACTCATATGCACATCCCACGGTGTTCACATAATGTCATCATTATTGCAGTGTGGGTAGGGTTATGGCTGTCACAGGTCCTGGACCTGACTATATGCAGATAGAGCCATTCCTACCATCCTTAAGATCCCTGCTGCAGTGCACTGGTGTTTCATGCTGATACCCCCCCTCAGCATTTGTGCAGATGTATGACAGGTGATCCCTACACATATGTGTTGGCTTGCAGTGTCCTATACATTGAACACCACATGTTGCAGCTTAGATCCAGCTGAGAATGTGGACTAGTGTAATGCTGTATGCCATAGTGTATCTCAGCAGTTGGCATTGCCCTACAAGTATGTACACTGATGATGCACTGTATATGGGTGTTGTCCAGAACATGTCGCTACTGTAGGCCATATCTGCCAACAGTATGTTACTCCCTGTGGACACATTCTGGAATGACAGAATGTTAGTTATCATGCAGGTGTGTGACATACCCTTTCAGTACCCCATCATGTCTGCCCCTGTGAGAACATGCATTTCACAGCAACAATACACGCACATGTACAGCATGCATTCAGGGTAGGTGTGTTAGATGTGTGCATGAAATATTACATCACCATTACAAGTCTGGTGTGTTGGCATGCATCTAGATAATACATACTCACCAGCATTAGGCTGCTGCCTTGCTGTTACCCCGGAGGGGCCTACATAACTGGGTGAGAGATGCAATGTCAGTGCCCACACCTGTGGCACTGCTACAGGCTGGGTGAAGTACTACCATAAATCTACTTTAAATACACACAATACTACCACATCTGGACATCTGATTATCACTACAATACAGCAACACATTATTTGTATAAGATATCAGATATGCATGATCTACATGTACCACTGTGGATATTTACACAACAGTGGTCTACTGATGTGCCCTGTGTCCTTACCTGCACGCTCCTCAGCTGTTGTGTGGGTGACACCCACCTCCACAAAGGGGTCCAGTGGTAGATGTTGTTCAGGACAGGCAGATGCCATGAGGCTGGCCAGGAGCTCCTCCACACATGTCAGGGGGGGATGGATGGCATGTCCCCCCCATGGCAAGGTGATTCCCCCAGAGTGTGGCAGCACGCCGATGGGCATTGCGAAGCAGGTCAGTGCAATGATGCTGGACCTGCTCATAACTGTGGTTGCTCAGGCTGCCATCATTGACCCTATGGATGAGATCATTCCACAGGGCGATCCACTCCTGCTGTTCCCACTGCTGTACTGCCAAACAAGGCCTGATAGTGCAGTACCAGGTGGTTGATTATCATTTCATTCTCCTCTGCGGAATAAGTTGGTAGGTGGCTGTGTGCCATCATGCCTGAAAAACATGAGGATGGGAACAGGCCTGAGTGACTCATATGGCAAGGTTACCATGGTTCATAATACACATCTCTGTCACCCCCCCATATCAGCTTCAACAGATTATACACAAAACTCATTAGGTATGGCTACAGCTTAACTACCATTTGGACAGATTGTGTAGCGTACCACACCTTCTGCTGTGTGATTGTAGTCATGTCCCCTGTGTGGACACTAACAGTGTGGGCCTGTTACAGACTATTCACTTGCATGCCATTGTCAGGGACACTATGGTTACATATATGCCAGTGGTATGGCTGCTCTGAGATTGCTGCACATCTGACAGTCTGTGTTATAGGGGGGTTCTATGCATGCTGTTGGACATGTATTGGGATTGTGTAGATTATTACTACCTACATATGTTCTATGACAGTGACACATTAACATGTATATGTTCCACTGGCCAGCTGATCCACCTCTTCACACCCATCTGACCAGGATACCTGGCCACATCACATGTGTGTGCCAACCTGGGGTCTCCTTATGTAGTGTTACAGCCATAACATCAGGTGGAACCACCCAGGGGATGTTCGCCCACCCCCCTCTGCCACACACCAACATGTCCCAGTCCCCTGAGCTCAGATCTGGGTCTGTTCCATACCAGGCTCCACAGACACATGAGGGATGTGCTACATCTGTCTGAGGCACCCAGTACACATTCACTTGGCCAACATGCTCCCCCTGCTCAGCCACCAGACCTGGCACCTTCAGGACGTGGACTGCTGTTGTGAGTGGGAGTTGGAGGGAGCGTTGTTCCCATTATGGCCATATTGGGGACCATGGGGCATCCACATCACAGACCATACACACCATCCATGGTGTTTACCCACCACGTGTCACATACCACCCTGCAGACTGTCCTCTATATCTACCAATCCTGATCACCTCCACGTGTGTATCTGCCATACTTCCCCATATTCCCATTGCATAATTCACAGGTGGGGGTATTGTGGTGCTAGGACGGGACTAACATTTGACATACCCATCCATGGTGCACACACTGCCAGCTGTAGATATCTGTCTGTATTGCTATGTGAGCTGCTGCCTTGCACATAGCACACATCACTGTGGTAGTGATATAAGGGACATGTCTTACCATACATATCTGTTTGTGTGTGTGTTTGTACAGATGTTGACATTTGCATATCGGTATTTATCTATATGTGTTTAGATATATGTGACTACATATATATGTACACATGGGTATATGCATATTTCTGGACATACATGCTAATATACATATATATCTTTAAATATTATATATGTGACATATGTACAGATATGCATACCTATATGTGGGGTGCATTCAGACATCAGCTCCACAATCTCACAACACCTTCCTATACAGCTGCACTGTTCCGCCTTGCTACAACACAGACAGGTGCCACATATATACACAGCCTGACATTAACGGGGTATATGTGGGCCGATTGCAGGTAACCCTATTACACACCTATGGCACTCAGGCATGCCACACTACAGATTCTCCTGAGTATCCTACCAGTGGTGGGCCATGGCTCCCACATGTCATTCACAATGGCATTACTTCCACCACCAGCTATTGGCCACATAATATACATACTTTCCATTACACAACACACACTATGATGGCTTACATCTTGTCTGCCAGTTCTGACATGCACAGTTAATGGCTATGGCTCACTCCACACAGGAACACACACTATTGTCCACAGCAGTTGTTCAGTTGAACATCATCACAACAACACCTGATGGCACATATAAATCATTCCACATCATCTATCCCATTATGATGGACCAGATACTACATTCTATTACATGTATATATACCTCACATACCTGTTGTGGGAATGATGTCTTCTTGAATGACAGCTGGTTAAACTGCTGTGAAGTCAGCTTAAGAGCTGTGTCATTTTTTTTGTTTGTTTTGTGTTTCCTCTTCCTCTCTCTCTCTCTCTCTCCCTCCAGTAAATGGATTGAGCTGCTTTGAATAGATTGCAGCCTGACTTTAGTAGGTGATGCCCATGATCAGGTGATGGCCTCTGCACCAATCGGTGTCCTCCACTTGCTAACTGCATGCAGCTTGCTGTGTAGCACTTCCAATTACCACTGTAATGGCAACCACCTACTATAAATCCCCACATCATGTGGGCGTGGTCCCTTTACCTTTCCTGTGTGATGGACATCCTTCCTGTGTGTGGGCATCAGTGTTACAGACATCAGGTAGCAATAACTCTCACAGGAGAACCAGCACACTCAGGCCAGCTACATTTTTGTAGGGGGTTCCAGAACTGCAGATAGAGTGTGAGTAGAGTTGTGTTATGCTTTGTATAGTACTGGTGTTACAGAGTGTGTGTGTACATACTAGTTTACCTTGGAATGCAGTCTTTCTGCATAGCTCTCAACTGTGGGCCTATCCTCTTGGTGGCCAGAGGTGTGCCTATCATGTTTTGTCTGTCCACCACACAGGTGCTGTGTCAGATATTTCACTGCCAGTGTGTGTGTTGAGTGCTATCAGTACATGGCTACATCCATTTATGTTTCTAACCTCAATTCCCTGACTAAGGGTATGTTGCAGACTATCCTGTAACACCAGTGACTTGTTTAGTGTATGGCAATGTTGTCCACATATGGGCCTGTGTTCCAGCCTCTGTCCTCCACCTACATACCAAGCTTTGCATATATGACATGCTGTCAGGGGTTGCCAGTGAGTATATCACACTGCCATTGCTGCCATCAGTCCACTGCTGTTGTATCCCCCACACATATGATGGGGCTGAGGCCATATATGCGTGGGCTTCACCTACACAATACATGTGTGCCCTTATGCAATCCAGGGGCAAGTGTATGTAACAGGGGTATATGGGCCTGTATTAATGAGTCTAGGGGGGACACACCATAAATAACCTAGGCTGTTACAAAATGTGGGGGTATCAGGGGTGCGCTGCCTTATGGAATCTGGATGTACACTACAATGCACTGCACCTATATTTACACTACTTACATACATTGGGTTAATGCATGCCTACTGCCTCCTGCCATACAGACTGTTCTGTTTGTCAGTGTGCTTACAATGGTGTCAGTTATGCCTTATGTAACAGTGACATCCCATTTGGTCAACTGACGTCTTTACCACCTAGTAATTTTGTACAGCGTGTAGATAGAGGCTGCTGAACTATACACCTGCATTACTTACTGTTGATAGTTTGTTATCCTGTGGCCCAGTCTGTCTTTACTATTGTACAATTTTTAGGGTTTGGCCTGGACAGCAACAGTTGTGAAACTTTCCAGACTACTGTATTAGTATAACTGTTTCACAGGTGCATTACTCTGTTTATATGGATGTCAGTGTCTGAACAGCTATAGTACATGGCATATACAACTGTAATAGTACACAAATAAAGATTATCCATGTCTGCAAAGCTGTGTGCTGTGTTTTATCCTATGACCTCTCCATGGGCATATGTTGCAGGCAACGATTGTCATTTGTATGGGTGGCCCATACAGAGTCCAGTTGTTAAGGTGTTAACTGTAGGCATAGTGGCTGTTCCATAGTGTGTGCACCTTCTACATATGTATCTTACTGTTCATATCTCTGCGTGTGTCTGTGTAGTCACATGTATATCTATATATATATATCTAGATATAGCTATATATATCCGTATATCTGTATCTGCATATATGTATCTGTGTATATGTACCCTGGGGATGTTGCTATTTTACATTTCCTATGGGAGCCACACTGTACTGCATGCTATGTTACTAATACCAGCCTGACATCATACAGGTGGGTTGTAGTACTGTTTACATGTTGTGTACATGTCCTGTCAGGTCCTGCTTATGTGATCTGTAACACTTTAGTGTATTGCAGGACTGACGTGTTTGGCTGTGGGGGGGTATGCCTGTTCGTACATGATGTATATTATTTTGGGGCATCCCAACCCCATTAACAGCGCATGTGAACATATTTGTATTTGTCAGTCTACCATTGCTATCTACAGATGTGTAGCTATATATATATATATATATATATATATATGTATCTATTGCTATGGAGATATATATGTAGAAATCTACATCCATTGATATGTTGTATCTGTTTAGATATTACTATATTTACTCGCACAAATACATTTATATGTCAGAATACATTCTCTTTACTGTTGAATGACTGGGCTGGTTGATATGTTTTGAATAGATCAGGGTTATGTATATCTGACATGGCTTAGTGGTAAATCACTTTGCCTAAGGTGTGTGGAGTTCTGTGTTCAAGCCTAGCAGAGGCCATTTATTTTGTTGCTGGGCAGAACATGAGCCATTGGATACAGACTGGTTAAGGCACGTTTAGTCAGTTGTTAGCACGTTTGTGCAGAGGTCATTACTGCTAACCTGCCGTTACATCTGCTTATAGGGTATTAGCTTCAGAGTTGCTTAACCAGTGTAGGCATTGCTTACCGCCATGCAAATGGCCTCAGTCCCACTTACTAGTGCTTGCATATGCTTACTACTGCTTATTTGTGCTTAAACCTACTTACTAGTGCCTTATTCAGTCTGACACTGATACTAAACATGTGCATTTCTTGCAGTATTCCAGTTCATATATATCTATATATGCTATTTAGTGGGTTTTGCAACAACACTATTGGTTATAATGTGCTTTGCCATGTAAAATACACTGTGCTACAGTGGGGCTTGAACCAGGAATGCCTGCAGATGCTCTGCCCACTACACTATTGCTGTTCTTCTTCATTTGCATATTTCTACCATAATGTCATACCCATGGTTCTTTCCCCTGCCCCCGAGCTCTACGTACACAGCAACCATCCATTCTCCAGTTGCTAGCCCAGCCATACCACACCTCCACACATTGCCCTCTCTGCATGTCTCGGTACTCATCCAGTATACTGTCTCGACCCAAGTGTCTAGGCTCTTCATCCATTTAGTCCACGTACATACGAGCCTTGACTTGATTGTCCTCAGATTACTCCAATACTTGTGCAAACATCGATGTGACTCACAATTTTTGTTTCGTCCCATCATGAAGCATGCCCATACACCTCCTCGACATGCACCATTTTGTATTATTCTTTTAAGTATTATGCAAGGCTACTGTTCTCCCAGTATGATTAGAAAGTCACTGTTTTTATGATACACATAGACTGCTCAAAATACTGTATTTGAGCAATGTACATATGGTTGCTCGTTGTAATCTACATAATTACATACATTTCCTATACTGTTGAATGATTGTGCTGGATGATATGTTTGTGATAACAGCAACTGTAGGTGTATCTGCCATGGCTTAGTGGTAACTCACTTCGACTATAGGGTGCAGGGTCCGGGGCTTGCAACTTGGGAGTGCAGATTAATTCGTTGCTGGACACGATGACAGCTGTTGGCTTCAGAGTGACTAAGGCACTTTTGAGCAATAGTAAGCGGGTTTGCGCTGGTTTGTGTGAGGGTAAGCAATGCTGACCTCGGGTTATGGCGTCTTACACTGAGTTAGCTTCTACATTGCTTAACCATTGTAGGCATTGCTTACCGCCACCCAAAGAGGCTTAATGCCGCTTACTCCCACTTACCCCCACGCTACTTTATGTATTTATTTTACATTTGTTGACCAGGAAAATCCGACTGGATGCTTGTCCATTTTCAGCAGTGGCCCGGGAGTAGAGCTCCACAATAGAACCCAGCTATGCATTACAAGTAATACAGAGGTGTTCACATTCATAGAGAGTAACAGACTTTGCATAGTTAAGTAACATATTCTTTATGCTTAGTTTACGTTAACATGTCAGTATTATTCATGCTTAGGTCACGTTTACATGCCAGGTATGACTGTTGACAATGGTCAGTTTAAGATGAAGTAAGATTCCAGTTTAACAGTTCTGGATAGGATACACTCAGGTATTCGGGTTACAATTTAGTTATTCCGTACCTGTGTGGTACAGTAGAAGAGAATTGTGAAGGAGTAGGTAGGTAGAGGGGGCAACATTGTAACTGTTTAGTAGGCTGTGGGAATAATTGGCAGGGGAACAATAGGGAAGGTTTAAAGGATGTTGGGATATGTATGCGATGCAGGACAAGAGATGTTGGTTTCAGTAGTTGATGTAGGGGTATAGAGTGTAAGGTGGGCTGTGTAAGCACTGCTTCTCGTCATGCAAACAGACTTGCACCTGTTTAGTTGTGCTTATTTATCCTTACTACTGATCTATTTTCGACAGTAATAGTCTACTGGTTCTTGGGGGGGGTGGATTTGGCAAGCGTATAGGGTTATCATTCATTACACTGCTTATTACTCCAGTTCACACATATATGTTATTTATTAGGTTATACAACTAAATATATTGATCATAACAGTATTTGACATGGAAATGGAATGTACTGCAGTGGGACTCGAACTGGGATTGACTGCACGTGAGGCAAACGCTCTGCCCACTACAATATTGCTGTACTGCTTCCGTTGCACATATCCTGCTTTTTATCCTCCTTTTGCTATTTCAGCTATATTAACCGTAGCTAAGTGATGGGCACACCCGCGAACCTACAGTTAGCTTTGATTGGTGTTTTAAACACCATAGATGGGTTTCATCTTTTCTTTATATGTCCTGTTGCTGTTGTACGCGTGGGGGTCTGTTGGTGGGGATATGGGGACACCTGTGAGCAATCTCGCTCATTTCCTAACAGCTTCTGCTGTTCGACATTGCAGGGGCGTGTTTATTCTGTGGGCTCTGCTCTCAGACATGCCCCCTGCACTCGTACACACTCTGTGTAAGCCTAGGAGCTCGGCCAGCTCGCCTTCATTACTATGCATGGCACGCTGCCATCCTGCTCCTAAACGGTGCTTCTGTGCAGGACTGAGCTAGTCCTGCATGGAAGTTTATTAAATCCGGGGGAAAATGTCGCACACTGTGTAAAGGCATCAGTGCTATATTTTTCTCTTAAAGGCTATCCATTTACTGGTGTGCTTGCTTTATATTTGCTGAATGCTGTTATAATTGCCTTGCATGTTTTACCAGGAAAGATTTCTTTAGAAGTCCATTGTATTAGTAAAGTTTTCACTGATGATCGTATTGATATTACATTTGCTAATGCAGTGTATAAATTATAATCATTTCACTATTAGCTCCTTGCAGTACCTCTGGTGACTTTTTGGTGTTATGAGAAATACAACCCAGGAGCAACTGTGGGTTGGCAAATAAGTGAATGCCCTACTCCTATTTCATCTCCAGTGGTGCATTCCTATACCTCTTATCTTTATTTCCCCAAAATTTCATGCTTATTTCCTTGCTAACATTCTTACTGTTTTATAATTTCCTGTGATAATAAACAAACTGCCTTATCTTTCCATAACTTTAGAGTCACTAGATTGCTGATGACCCTGTTGCATGATATAAACAATGCACAAGCCTTATGCATCAGAGTGAGAGAAAGTCCAGCCTTTTGAATAACAGCTAAGCAATAACAAAAGTAATAAAATTAAGCTCTCTATCAGTAAAGGCAGTATTCAGCAAACAACATAATATGTAATTTTGCCACATTATGTAATTTTAGGCTGTGTGGAGCAACTTGACTGGGACGGACCAAGACCCAAACCCCTCTCTATAGATCCAGTTTCCTCCCTCATATTTGCAGGTTTATGATTACTACCATTGTCTTCACTTATTTACTAGTACTTACATTCAAACATTTTTCACTTTCCTGTTTCTGCTGAATTTACCTCCCTTTCAAGATAAATGTAGTAATCATATTTAATGTGCAAAATAGTTCATCTCAACAAATGCCCTTTTTCTAGTCACTAAAGTACCATTTGCATTGTCAAATTAGTGATCTCACCTCATTATTTCTGGTCACACATTGTTTTTGCTGAGTCTATCTTGCTCTTCGGGGTGTAGCCTATTTTGTTTCACCCTCACTATGCATGAGTTCATTTTGCTCCCCTACCATTACTCCTGCTTCCTACCCACTCAATCTTATAGAACATTTACACTGTCCCAAGCACCTCCCCATCTCTCCATTACTCCAATCATAAATATCCTTTCTTGTATCCATCTACTCCTAATTATTACAGCATGAAATCCCTCCTACTGTCTTCCATTAGAGCCAGTCAAGGAAAACTACCTTTAACATACAGTACCTCTACAGCTATCTCCTACCCCTATTTACTACTCCCTTTTCTTTCTTCTTCTACTACAACTATTCTGCTATGTACTACATCCTTAACCCCACCAACACCATCTGTCATACATTATCTCATCCATAACTCCCATACAACCCTTCAGCTACTACTACTACTCTTACTCCTGCCTCTTCTAACAGACAACACTGCCTACCACACTACAACTGCCTAATCTTTCCTAACCCTACTCACAATACAAGCCACCCTTCCTCTATCACATTCACAGTTTGCAATACTTCCTGTATTGTTTACTTTAAGATTTCGTACTTACACTACAACCCAGCTATTCTCAGATGACAAAACAGGCAAAAGAATAAGGTGTAATGGATATACCCACATCAGCATCCTGCCCTATCATTAGGCTTATGTGGTGACATTCACCCAAACCCATGTCCTACATAACAAGCCGTATCTGCAACCACAGCTCACCCAACAAACCAACAAAACTACATAGGCCTAAGAAGCATCTGCAACAAACTCCCCAAAGTCCATACGTGGGTAGGACAACACTCCCCTGACATCCTAGTAGCCATGAAGACCTGGTTAAGACCAGAAGCAAAGGATGTGGAAGTCACTTCCCTGATTATAACATCATTATTACACTAGACTGCAAAAACAAAAAGTCCAGGAGAGTGGCTATTATTTATAAAAACACACTGGAAGTCTCTCTAACCTACCTCGATACTTAAAAATTTACTCATTTCATCACTACAAACTTAACTGTAAGATAAGGCCTCACATAAATATAATTTAACAGAATAAATCTTACATACATACAGTATTCTTTTTTGTATAAGCCTAGAAGGGCAGTCATATTACAGAAGGACTATATCTGCATTTTATATTTCACATTTTACATGCAATTTTACTAAGTGCAGTTTCAATGAAAAGGAATATTTCCGTGAATAACCTCAGGTCAAAGCAGTGATAACAGTGTGACATGCTAACAGACTGTGCTGAACATTTTGTTGTGCCAAAGACCTTACAGAAGATACAAAAACAGACAGATCAGATGCAGGCACTTGTAGTAACATTTTATTTAGATGGTACAAGGCTTGGGAAACAAGGCTACGGTGACATGTAGAACTTGCTGGAAATATAATTAATTCTTCGGAATTACAGAAGTCTGAGTAATCTTTAGCTACTGTTTGGTTCAATTCATCAGCATAGTTTTTTCAGACAGGTACAGTAATATAAGCCTTGTTTAGCTGTTGTTAGATTACTATATCTACCTCTACTGTATGCTGCTACTACATAATGAACCACTTTTATCATACCTACTACTGACTTTTATTCTGAAAGGTTCAAGAAGATATGGCACATAAAAGAGAAGCTGAGATATTTGGCACTTTTTCCATACAGCTCTAGGTATTTAAAATAAAGACATTTATTTTTGTTTTAACACTAACCACAAGTCCAACATTATCATTGGACTATACATACCACAGGAAATAATATCCTAACATTAGGAGACATTTTGTCTTGGCTGTTCCATCACATAAATCAAGAAACGATAATTATTGGTTACATTAAATATCTACTGGCTGTCAACGTGCTCAAACAAACCCCCAATACTATTTACATCTATGGTTTCAAGCAACGTATCAATATACCAACCAAGCATAACAAAACTCCAACTAGGGAATCCACATTAGATTGGGTTGTCATCACAGTCCCAACGACAACAGCATCCTGCAGCACACTACCTGACAATGCAATCACCTACTGACTTTCATAGTCAAGCATCATACATAAAATGCCTTCAAACATCATTACAGCAGCTTACAAATCTCTCCCATGTTAACTCTGACACTTTTATCAGCACGTTAAGCATATGTCACTAAACTCTTCTTAAATCACTACCTCTGGATAATGAAGTCAATGAATTCAACAATACATTTCCAGACATCCTAAAAAATCTAGACCTTCTTAGAACCAAAAGAGGGAAGTACACTCCAGCACCACGGAGAACCAAATGTATACCAAACAACTTACAAAAGCAAGAGACAAAGCATGGAAAACTTAGACCACAGCAAAATGCCATTACACCTACAGTATGGTCCTTCAAAAATTGAGCAAAATATCTTACTAAGCTAGACAAATAAAAAAAAATAGTATACCAAATTCCAGGATATTCATATGCCTAACCCTAAACCTTTCTAGAGCACAACAAATAACCTTCTCCAACATGTGGAACCACCCAAACAACGACATTAATCTGTCCAGGAAACAGGTCGATGGAAACTCTGTTCAACCAACATTTCATGCAATCAGCCATGTCACTACTTAAAAATGTAGACAACACCACACTACAAAGTCCCTCAATGCAACAGTAACCAACAGCCCACTTTCAGTCTAAAATCAGTAGCAACCTTCACCATCAAAAACATCTTCAAAACTTAAACCCAACTAGTTTAGCTCTAGACCATCTTCTCATACAATACCTTAAGATTTCTACTGATTGCCCTAGCATGCCCAATCTCCATACTCATAAACTATTCCACCATTGAAAACCATGTCCCAGAAGTTTGGAAAAGATCCTTTATAATACCACTTCATAAGGGCAGACCATCTAATGAATTCTCAAATTATAGGTCCACACCCTTGTTTGACCTAGCTAAGGCTTTTGATATTGTTTGTCACCAAAAGCTTCTATATAAATTGTCTTTTCTAGGCCTTCTTAGTTCACTCATCTCAAATCCATGCCATCTTCTTGTGCCTAAGTACCATATATTGGGTAAAATCAGGTTATATTGGCTAGGCTTGTAAGTGCTCTTAAGCCATTAGCCTGGTAATTTCCTATGAACCTATGAACCATAATTACCTGTCCAAAAGACAACAGTCTGTTAAATGGCTATGTAGCTTTTCTTCCTTCTCACTAATACCAGCTAGTGTCAAGGGTCAATAATCAGTCCAGTGCAATTCAATCTGTTCATCAATGACCTACAACTGCTTCTGGCCGGGTCTATATTAAAATACCGAAACCTCACTTATTCGAATACCTAAATGCCGACACATAAATAGCGAACCGCGAGAACACTGAACGTCCTGAAGTGCGGAATTCGAAATATCGAATTCCCATAGTTGGCCAACCCCACAGCCCGCTACGTATTACCTACCCAAACAAAATAAATAATCCACACTTCCCCATATCTACACTTCACCCATATATCACACATCCTAATCAAACATTCATTACACACAAATATATCTAACTATAAACAAACACCCAACTACGGAAAAAGTGTAATTTATGTATATATTCACCTACACAACTATATTACTATATATACACTTAACGTAGCCCTACTTCTAACCCTAAAGTGTAGGTTGCATGTATTACTACATATGCACTTACCTTAACCCACACCCTAACCCTAAGATCAGTAACTATTGCACATTTACGTTAGGGAGCTATACCAGGTAAGGGCCAACACATGTTTAGCCCCTAGTTATATGCAACTGATTCATACCCTTAAACCAACTTAGACTCAACCTCTTCACCTCTTATCTCCATAGACAATCCTTGTGCATAGCCATGCACCAGTCTGTCTTCTTAGCATTTTTTATGCCTTCCTTTCCTTACACATCTTTCCTCAAGGTTCATCTCAACTTTTGTCTATTTTTTGCACTCCTTTGTACCATCTCTAATCTCCCACCCCAGACCTTCCTTTGTGATATTCCTGAAAAGTGACCAATCCTTTCCTATAGGTTCATAGGTTCATAGGTAAGTACTAGGCTAGCTGCCCTTGCAGTCCATTTTAAGTCCAGACAATTTCCCTTTGTGTGCTTGAATTAACTTGTCCCATTTGGTTAGAGATTGGGATTACCAATCCCATGGTCGATAATTATATATAACCTTTAATAAGAATAACTGTGATCATACCATAGATAATATGAGGGGACCCATGTATGGGATAAAGCATTTAGGAGCTGCCTCTTCCCATTAGTAGTACAGGAGGTAGTCCAGGGGTAAATTTTCTGTATTCCATATCTAGATCCAAGATGTGCTTGAATATGGACAGGGATGAACTATGTTTTATGAGGATGCGGAATCTGTAACAGAGCAGTGGAATCTTCTGCGAGTTACCAATCCCTCCAAGCTGCTTTTATGATGTTGCAGAAACGGTTTATTTCTCTAGACTGAGTATTTCTGATGCCATCTGACTTGCTGATATATATTAAATCCATCAGTATTGGGCTGGAGGATGCCTTGTGTGCCAAACACAGGTCACCTCTTTGCAGTCCATAGAATACTAAGCATAGAGACAGGGCTTTGAGTTTGTCTGCATAGAACATGTTGCTTAGGTCTTGAATCCTTTTACTAAGGTATCTCTGTAACCATTACAGTTGTTAAATGTGTCTGTACAGCTACATGCAAAAGAAAGCATTATATTCACTGACTGGCCTAATGAGGGGTGAGTAAAGGAGGACACCAAGATCTAGACACAATCCTTTTGTTCATATGGTTGTGCAATATAGAAGGTCTTTCTTACAACAATGGACACATGTTGGTCACTGTTCACATTAGTTCCCAGATCCTGAACAACTGGATCAACTCTTAGGATGCATTGTCAATATGGTAGTTCCCTGGGGTAGATGACTTCCCAGAGAATACAATAATGCATTTTTTTGGCAATTAGTTTCAGTCTATGATTTTGGCACAAGTTATTTATTTGGGACAAACCTTCCTGCAGGATGGCTAATTCATTTACAGATTCAAAGACTACTCCTAGGCTACAGTCATCTGCAAACTTAGTCAGACAGAGCCGTTTGTTATTGGATTTTACTTCAGAAAAGTACATGCCAAGCTGGAGGGGTCCTAGCACAGAATCCTAGTGGACACTGCCAGTGACTGGTATCTTTATGGAGGCACCTTCCCCTATTTTGATTCCATGCATCCTATCTGTGAGCCAGCTGGCAATTCAGTGGTTGCCATAGGGGTTTAGTTCAAGTTTATTTAGCTTTTTTTCTATGTCTGAGCAGAGAATTGTGCAAGTGTTCCTGTGGAGTATAGTTACATCTAAGCAACTGCTTACATGCTGGTATAGTGTGGTGGTGTATGTTTCTACATATTCAGTGGAATTAACTGGGCTTGGTGTTGATTTGAAGCTTGTCAATGTTATCACTTAGGGGTAGGTAGTTTGTCTTAAAGAAATTTCTGAAGGTAACTTGGGTACCTATAATTTAACTTACATTTACTGTGTGATCTAGTTCTTCCGTTTCTCTGATGTATTTGTCCGGTGTTGACCAGGGGAGACCTGAAGTGGTATTTTCTACTATGACAGGATGGTTAGCCAGGCATCAGGGAACTTCCCCTACTATTTTGGTGAGGTGCCATAGAATCTTTTATATGCACCTGAGCTAACACCATCTTAGGCAGATGGGACCTCAGTTTAACATCTAATCTGAAGGATGATGCCTTCAGGAGTGCAGCCCCCCTACCAACCCACCCTTCCACACTTATGCTGCACTGCAGTATCAGCAATCCATCCACCCATGGGGAAATAGAACCCATGGCCTTCTGCACAAAGGGTAAATTTGCTACCGGTTGTGCCACACTGACAGTGGCTATTAAGTTGAAATATTAGTTAATTTGTCCAGGAAGTCCCCATTTCTATACAAACCCACCCTTTTCTTACTTACCACACTCTATCATAAATAGTTTTACAATAATATTTGATGAAAATAAAGACCTACAGACCTCTTAATGTATTTTTAATACTTTCTTTGAATGCATTGCAATTTTTTACACACAAAGCAGTTACCTTTCTACTACCTTATAGATGTATAAAATGAACTAGTGCTCTCAATGAATATTTGCTTTCATGCTACTTAAATTGTATTGAACCTACATAACATTATATTTTATTGCTGTCTGTTGTAATATTTTTATGTGGGGCTTTTCTTCCTGGGCCTACACTGAAAAGGAACTTTTTTTTTGCTGAAATGGGCCTTCATAGTAATGTAAAATAAAAAGACAGCCCAGAGATGTTGTTTTGTTTTGTTTGATTACCCCCACACACACACACACACACACACACACACACACACACACACACACACACACACACACACACACACACACACACACAAACACAAAACAGATGCTTTTAAATAAAGACCAAATATACAAGGACTGTACTGATTCAGACAAAGTCAGAAATCTCTAGTAAGAAAGCACAGGGTTTCTAACATGTTGCTGAAGGGGCAGTATGTCTGAAAAGAGGGACTACTGCATCAAATAGGTGAAGCATAATTCAGCGCAATACGTCCAGCAGCTGACAAGATAATTATCTGTTTGGCTGCATTCTCTAAATTTGCTAATTTACAGCTTATGTTTTTCTGGTACAAAGCTTCCTGGAGTGCTAGGGATAGAATTACTCTGCTAGAAAAGGAAGGGGCAGCAGATTTTATGACTTCACTGGCCAAGCAGACAGCTTGAGGCTTGAAGAATCCAGATGATTAGCAATCCTGCAGCATTGTCAGGGAGTAAGGAGATGAATTTAGATGAATCTTCGTTTTACTAGGTAAGGCCAAGAGATGAAGAGAAATGCAAACACAGTGGGTGATCAGATTCAGAGAATATATTCATATAAGATATTGTCCTCCTTCTTATATTTAAAGCTATTTTTGTTTTGCCCTTATTTTTTCTTGTTATAAAAAAGTAAGAAGGACTGAAATTAGACTATATAACAAAAACATTATTAAAACCTGTATGGAAGATTTCAGTACAGTATTGCATAAGAAATGTCCCAAAGCTAACAGAAATATTATGGTGGTTCCTTATACGTAAAACTTAGCTAGCACAATATTATTATTTTTTTGTTTCTCAAGAAAAAAATAGAAACTGCAGCTTGACCTGAAATGCATTAACTGTCTCAAGAGAACCTGCCTTTATGCTCAGACTGACCTTAGAATATTAGGACACATTAGGACATTAACATAATAACTTTCCAAATCTGTAATTTGCGTCATTGCAACAAAAAAAAAATGGTTAGACTTTTAAGGAATCAGAGTTGGCCAATGAGTTCCAGTATGTCACAAATATTAATATAGGATACACATGTGAGAACAGATTATTGAACCATAACATTTCACTCCTTTTAGCATGAGTTGCCACAGTACATATAACAGCTCAGGCAAAAATCTCTCTTAGAATCTAGGTATGAGCCTGGCGTACAGTTTGAGTAACTGGCTAAGATTTATGTAAAATACTACTAAAGCTGACCAATGGCACTATTTTATACATTATTTTAGCACGCCAATGCTAAAAGCAACTCTTTAAAGACCTATAGTTTGTATGATGAATTTATCTCTAGTGCTTTAACACTAACTGCCTTGCATCTACAAGCACCAGGTGATGGGAACTTTTCTGTTTAGTATTTAGACAGCAGATCCCTTCTACATCTAACATAATGTATCCATAACATATGACTATGTCAGATCCAACATTGCTACCTGATCATGAAGGGATTCACAGATCTAGTCTAGTGAGGTCATTGTGTCCTGTCTCTTCACTTATCAGACCAATGATCATAAATGTAATGGACACATGCTCCAAAAAAAAAAAAAATCCACCAAAACCACTAGAGCAAGTGACTTAAACCTCTGGCTCTGTTCAAGAGAAATCTTGACCTGTGGATGGTATGAACCGATGATGCTGGCCCATGTGTGCAGGCATAGTCTGAAAGCAGCAGTCTACTTTTACACAAGAAAAAATAAGGAAAAAAAAATAAAAGAAAAAAACAATGGACCAGAAGACAAGACAAAACCTTCACGCTGACATAGATAGGAAAGGTGGCACATATCAAATTTAAATGGAGAACTAACAACCATTCATGTATAACTGTGATAATGTCCAAATGGATTATATAACAAATACAAGGTATTTTTCAAGGAAGAGGTGCTAGTGTTGAATCACTTTAGAGAAACAGATGCAATATGGGTCATGAAACCCGACAAAGGGGGAGGGGTGATACTGGTGGATAAGATGGATTACTTCAATGACCTCACCAACATGTTACAAGACACTGATAAATACTCACCAGCATCCCTTAATGAAATACACATAGCCCACAGAAGGTTACAACTATTTCTCGAGGACAGTTTATATCAAGGGCCATTAATGAGGATGTTTTAAAATTTTTAGTGAATGACCATCCATTAATACCTACAATTTTTGGAATACCCAAGGTGCACAAAGATGTGCACCACTTGCCCTACAGATTAATAGTAGCCGGACAGAATAGTTCAACTCACTCCTTAGGGGTTTTTGTGGATCGTGTGGTAAAAGGGGCACTGCTCCTGGTCACCTATGTATTGAAAGATTCCTGAGACTTTCTAACTAGAATTAAGGGTGATTTTTTTCAGATGTTACTGGGTTTTCAACCACTGATGTAGTGGATCTTTTCAGTTCTATTCCACATGAAGCGGGACTGAAGTTATTTCATGAGGCATTAACTGAACACACTAATCTAAGTAATACCATGGTGAATTTTATAATGGAATTAATGGAATTAATTTTAAACAACAACAACTATATCACCTTTGAGAATGAATATTACAGACAAGCCAAAGGCGTTGCAATGGGGGCAAGTTGTGTCCCCATTTACGTTAATTTGGTAATGGCAAAGTGGGAATTTAACCACGTATTCAATTCTAGATTTGCCCAAGATTAGTTATTCTGTGGTTGATACCTGGATGACATTTTTATTTTATGGAAATGTAGGGAGTTCTTAGTTTACGATTTTGATGACTATATCAGTGGAGTTTGTCCATATTTCAGGTTTATACACAACTTTAATGTGGACAGTATAGACTACCTGGATGTCACTATTTCCAGGGATATGGACTCAGGTACTTTTACCACCACAGTTTATCATAAACCTACCTACTCTAATTGTTTTCTAAGTTATAACAGTTGACACCCCCACCACGTGAAAAGAAACTTGGTCAGGGGACAAATGATCAGGGGATCAAGGATGTGTTCCACATTAGACAACTTGAAAAGGGAACTAGGCAAATTAAGTCAGATGTTTACAGCCAGAGGCTACCCTGAGAATTGGGTTTATCAGACCAGTGTGGAAATTATTGATGGTTGGGGGATTAAGTTTAAACAACTACTGGGGCAGGATGACCTTCATTTGAGACAGGGTCAACCTGAGGTTCAGAGCACAGTTGAGAGTGCTGTTTTCTCGCAAACTATGGTGACACAATTTGGCATCTTTGGTAAAAAAGTGAGAGATGTTTTAAACAAGAACTGAGTGCTTTTGGAATGTAACAATGAACTTGTTAGTTTGTTGGGTCACGGGCCCACCTTTTAATTCATTGTGGGAGGTAATTTAAATTTTTTGTTGGAACACCCTATCAAAATTAAGGACAGTAGAGGAAGCAGGTCATGTGATAGATGTAACTATTGTGGGTATTTGGTCAATGCAACAGAAATGTGGGTGGGGGTACCCCTGCAGTATGTTAGACTAGCAGGAGGTAATTGTAATACTCCTGGTCTGGTTTACCTGAGTGTTTGTATGGGATGCAACGGTTATTATGTGGGTAAGACTGAGAGGGCAATTAGGAAGAGAATATATGAGCATTTATATGCTATTAGTGCAAAGAATTATAGCAGTGCCCTTTTTAAGCACACTCTGACGTGCCCGTTTTTTTCTGGCTTCAAATTTTACATTTTAGAAGTAGTAGTTAAAAATACCAGTAGGGGGTAACTGGTCAAACCAGACTGAGAAGGCTGAGTTGAAGTGGCAACTCCGTTTAAATGCTTGCCAGCCCCCTGGCATGAATGAAAATGTATCTGTTAAGCCTATTTTGGTTGAAAGGGCTTCGACACTTTAATGAAAGTATTTTTATATTCTTCATGCAACTATTTTTTTTTAATGTTCTGTCTTTTTAAGAAAGGGCTGTTTTACTAATTGGTGTAATTATATAAAGGATGTGAAGTTAAGCACTTTTGGTTGTGATGAAGTCTGCATTGAGACAGACGAAAGCGGTTACCTATTGGATTATTTACTGCTTGGATTTTTGCTTGTCATTAAACTTTTATCTGCTTGTCATTAAACTTTTTATCTTCATTGGAATACAGGACTACGGCATTGTTTTGTGACTGCTGTGAGATTTTGGCTTTAGGTGTGGTGGTTGTTTTACCTATTTTTCAAGTATAAAAATGATCTGTTATAAAAAAAAATTGACCACAATATGGACAGTAAGAGGCAGATGTGAGCACTTCCAGTGCTATCGCGGAACACTGGTTTACTTGAACTTTATATTAAAATTCATAGTTAATAACAATGAAGGCATGAAGAAAATTTTCAAGTTGCTTAATGTAACAGGCAGCAAAGTTCAGTATGTCATGCAATTTAGTAGCATCAGAAAATTCTACCAATGCAATCACTTGAAGCTATTGTAAAGCTTTTGCAAAAGTCATTTTAGCCCAAGCCATCATTAACTCCACAATGTATACTTAACAAAAGGAATTAGAAAATTTAAACACATCTGAAATACCCATTATCTGAACATTGTCAATTATAACAGTACTTTATAACAGTACTGTGGTGCTGCTATGGCAACAGGCTTCAGTAACTGTCCAGCATACACACACACACACACACACACACACACACACACACACACACACACACACACACACACACACACACAAAATCTATGTATATCTATATATCTATATCTGTATGTATCTATATATATTTTTTTTCTTTAAAATTTGTACTCTGCTATTAAATAAAAAAATTACAAATGAAAAGTAGTCAGACGGAACAAATGGACTCTCCCCATGACTGCTAGCTGCAATGGAAGCACTCTAGAGTTGTAGAGATTTGCCAGTAAACCTCGACAGCCCTATTCAATTACAATGACTTGCATTACAGCTTCTTCATTAGCTTCTTATTGCAGATGTAGAACCGTGCAGTCTTTAATACAGGGTTTACATTCAGAATAGTAGCCTTCAGTACTAAGATCACTCACAAAATCGGGCAGACCAAATGTAGTGCGTCATCTGTGAAGGTGTTAGCTATGTTCTGATTGAACATTGTTCTTGGGACCGAATTTGGTTAAATGGTGGTTCTCTTCTAAAACTCTCACAATATGAAAAATAGTGTGCACTAGATCTGAACCTGCTGTGATTTGCAATAAGATAAATCTTCTGTTCAGCTACCTAAAGTGATTGTCTTTGATCTACTTTTATGTACAGCTACCATAAATTTAAAGACAAGTTGTGTTTTTCACAGTCACCAAAGAGTACCTGTCAGAGGTATGAAAAATGATAAGGCATGAAAACTAGCAATGAGGATGAAATGATAAATATTGTTTTAATCAGAAAAAGGCTTTTAAACTGTCTGGCATTCCATTCTGTCATTTTAAAATTGAAAAGTTAGTTTCTAGAAATCTGTTAATCTAACACAGTAGACGTTCTCAGAGAATAAGGATCGCACAAATAAATGTCAATGCTAATATTTTCTTCAAAAAAGTAACTAAGTTAATAGACAGAAGGCCAGATTCAATAAAGCCTACACTAGGTATATGCAATATGTATCCAATAAAATTCGTCACATTGTTTGTGCTTTCTAGTCACTCAGAAAGATTACACTAAGTGTACATGTACTGTACACTTTGTGGTTACCTTTATGAATTCCTGTCAATATTTAAAGATGCAAGAATATCAGTAGGAAAACTAAAATTAGGAGGAAA
The DNA here is from genome assembly GCF_019279795.1 of Protopterus annectens. Lineage (NCBI taxonomy): Eukaryota > Metazoa > Chordata > Ceratodontiformes > Protopteridae > Protopterus > Protopterus annectens. The sequence continues at coordinate 847,107,396 of NC_056746.1, read as the reverse complement.
AAGGTGTTTGTTAAGTTTGTGTTGCCTGTTCACTCAGAACAGTGTACACTTAGTGTAGGGTTTATTGAATCTGGCCCAGAGTCAGAGAAAAGTAGTGCAACTGACAGTTAACATAAATAGTGCTACACACACATCAACAATATGAGGGAAAATGCCACTACAAATTCTAGGACTACAGTTATTCGACACAGACTTAATCTGCCTCTGCCTGGGTCCACAGCAGACAACCTGAGTATCTGACTTTAGGAATTTTGACACATCAGTTAATATTACTGAGGGCAATCAACTGAAAAACCCTCTTTCTCCAAATGGACAGTGACAATGTGCATAACATATGTCAAACATCGTCAGAAACAGATAGCACTTATACAACAGAGTACATTAAGGGTAAGGTGCTTCCAGCCAAAACACCAAAACAAACATAGCTTATAAAACGTTAGACAGTAACTAAATACATTTCAGATGTATAGCAATGAAAAGTAATTTCACAACTACTGATTCAGAAATCAAAACCCAAATTAACCAGAACTGCTAGTCAGGACATTTCAGATGAATGTGAATATTTAACAGAAATTTCACAAGGAAAAATTTACATCAGTAGAGAAGGTCCTTAGAAATTTCAGAATAGCAAAATCATTAAAACTGTCAGAGTAGCAACAAACAGAAGTGTACAAATGAGCAAGCATAGAAAAGTAAGATACAACAGCAGATTTCTTAAGAGCAGAGGAGTAAAATGTATATACAGGTAAATACTACAAAACAGAATGGAATGTTGGTATTCAAAACTAAAGCAATAAATCCCCACATAACTCTGCTTGCCAAGTGAAGGGTAAATCATGTATGAACTGCAAAAAGCTAGCAAAATAAATAAATAAAAATAAAAATAAAAAAGAGTTATGCAGCAATGTGCATCTGGACACCAAGACAGACCAAAAACATGAAGGCAAAACAAAGCTTAGAAACTCAGGCTGGCAGTATATCACAAGTGATTTCAAAATAAAAAAAGATATCACCAGAGTGATAGAAGCGTTATTCAAACAGTGAAAATGAAAACTCAGAAACAGGCAATGCAAGTGTGTGTATGACAACCACCTTGGCACTGAAGGGTTTTCAGTCTCACCAATACCATCCAGTGAACCACCTCAGTATGTGAGGGACAGATCCTATGGTCCTTAGATCTACTCCACTATCCATATCAGGTCTAATGGCTACCAAAGGAATGGTGTTCCAATTCACACCACTGGAACCTTACAGGTTAGAGTATAAATGAGATGCTTCTGTATGAAATGACTTTTTTGAGTGGAAAGACATGATTTTAACTGCTTAGACATAGTATGGCCTTATTAAATGTAATTCTTTTGGCTTCCAGAAAAAAAATTACTAGAAAATGGCAATCAATGGTATATGAAATTTTGAATTTTTAAAAGAGATACAAAAACTGGAAGAGGAATCTTTTGAAAAGAGAAGGAGCAAATTGCATAGAGATAAGTGGAATTTATGGGAACAATACATGCAGAATAATGTTCGGTAGGATGAGGAGTGATGTTTATTTATGTATTTATTTATTTAGTTATTTCCATTTGTTTACCAGGATGGTCCAGCTTAGTCAGAAGTGCTCATTTTCAGTGGAGTCCCAGGGAAAAAGCTCAACACATAAGACATTTCACATACAATACAGAATTTACATTAATAAAGACACTTAGTACATATTATTGGCAGCTTATGCAATTGGAGAAAAAAACTGTACATAAATAATCATTTCAAATCAAAGATATTATACAAGCAATGCAGAGTACATTCATGAAAACATTTCATATGAATAATCTTCAGCTAGCAAAATGTATATAGGACACTTCATGCAGTGGATGCAAAGCAGATATAGGAATTAATTAGAGACTAGGTGCTTAAACTTTTCACATTTAGGAGGTGTAATAGCTGAATGATAGGGTATATGAGTCCTGTTGCAGGAATCAACAAAGTCGGTGGATATTGTTACAGATGTAAGTGGTGGCATGCTATTAAAGTAGGCTGCAAGATTACCTGAATGTCTCTCCTGGTTCAGTGGTAGGTCAATAAGGGTTAGGAAGAGAAGGAAGTAGACAAGAGGGATCAATGGTAGGACAATGATGGTTAGCAGAAGAGGGAAGTGGACAAGATGGAGAGGTGGAATAAGTAAAAAGACAGGTGGATGTGAAAGGAGGATGCCAGAGTAGTAGAGTGGCGGGGGGGGGGTGTAGTTGTGATGGTTGAAGTTAGGTTATATGAGATGTGGTGTTAGCACATGTGCACAGCCAAGATGAGGAGAGGTGTTGTTTCAGAGATGTCTTGAAGAGGGTTACTGAGTGGGTGGATCTAAGTGTTGGGGGGAGGGAGTTCCAAAGTTTTGCGATGGTAAAGGAGTAAAACATCTGGCCAGCCAAAAGAATATTTAAAGGAAGGTAGGAACTAAATACTTTATGTAATGTTGGACTGAAAGACAGCTTTGTTTTAAAGAAAGAAAACATAGTATATAATGTGAGTGAGAAAAAAATAATATGGTCTGTTTTCTATAAATGTATGTGTGCTTAAGAGTAAAATGATAATATAATAAAGGTGTTTAAACATGAGATGTATCCACATACCTGATGTAGTAACCAATTCATCAAATGCAGCTTGGCCTCAATAACATAACAGGAAGATGCACTGCTGTCCTGAGTACAGGATTCCAACATCAACACCCAGACTAAGATTACACACTAATCAGCTACAGAGCTCTGACCTAGCACCACAGGTATCCTTCGTATCACCCCCCCCCATTTTTCTGTCTGTGAACTATCATGTCCTCCAGTGTCCCTTATCCATGATGAATGTTTTTCAAACAAATTAGTATTAACACACACACACATACATACATGCAGACACACACACTTCCCAGGGAAGGCTGGAAGAATTCTCCAGTATGCCTTTGTAACATGAGAATACTCTCACCACCTTAAGATATGGCTAGGGGCAAAACAGACCAGTTACCTCCCAATCTTGCCTTAGCCAAATATAAAATATAAAAAATGAATATCTCGCTGATAATATGCTCAAGCAATGTGGCTACTTCACAGGCATAGACCACAGCTTGGCAAACTATATTGCTAAATAATATCCTCTATTTCAATAATAAATAATAATGTATGAACACACATACCAGCCACAAGACCCTAAAAGTGACTAAATAATTTTACTTAAAAAAATAATGCTATATGGCATAGAAAAAAATCAGTTATATTACACAAAATATATAAAAAAGATCTATGTCTAGCTAGGTAATTATTCTGTCTCTAACTAAAGAAATACAAAACCTAACTATTCTAGGTTAAGAAAATTCGACAAGGTTGAACTGTGAACAGCAAACATTCACAGATGAGATCATCAAGACCTCCCAGTAAAGACTATCTGACTTTATACTATTTTTAGTTCTAAATATATATATATATGTATATATATATATATATATATATATATATATATATATATATATATATATATATACTTTTTTTTTTTGCTCATCATTTCTGTTCTAATAGAAAATCATAAGGGTTGCATCAGATTACATCACTTTTTTCCTCACCCCACAAAAGAAAGACTATGTAAAAAGTAAACAGGTATTCCACATTCAATGGTCCAGTTTCTCATTTGAATAATAACAACTGCTTCCTTTGAAGGGTCTTATCATTTAATTTTATGTCCTTTCTTTCTGACACCAAATTCTTGATTAACTTATTTATATAGAGGCAAATATGACCTTCCAAATACACACAGTTATACATTGCATTTAAGTTATAATTTTCTTCGGCTCAAATCATATTTTTTTCATTCACAGAGGAAGGTCAGAAGGTTACTTACTCACATTTTTGTGACACAGGAAACACATATATTACAGATTTCACAGACCTTAAATATAGTGTTAGAAATGTGCCAGCATTCTGAAATATGAAAACAAAAAATACATCACATTTTAAATCAAGTTTTCTACTCTGTCATTACAGTATATATTATCCGCATTGATATAAACTAAAATAACTAAATATCAACATCAAAATGGAATGCAACAGACTATTATAATACTAATTGCTTTCATCTCTTTATTTCATTGAAATTTATGAGAAATGATTTCACCCCCACTAAAATAAGTTTAAAATTAAAAGACTTCTTTGGTTATACCATATAATTATGTCCTACCAATAAAGTTGAATATATAATCAAGTAAAACAAGTACCGTCTACTTAATCAGTTAGTTAAATGTGAGTAAAATAGCCTCATAACTCAGCCGGCTTCTGATTCAAGATACATTTAATGTACACAGCATCAAAAATTATATCTTTGTTGCTTGCATCCTTAGCTGTCAGCATAATTCATTAATATCTAATAAAGGTTATATACCTACTCTTATACCATCCTTAACTATTTGAGCCAATATAATGAAATGAAATTTTCTGAAGTTACTGCATGAAATTGAATGATTATACAAAGCATTTGTGGACCCTTTATCCATAATGGCATAAAAATGTTCATATATTTTTATGACAGCCTATGAGACAATATCCCCATGTAGAAGGCATTTCAGCCATCACACAATGCAAGATATGCCACAAAGTGGAATTGCAATCATAGTGTGCCTTACATCCAAGACTTCTATTGTAATTAGTCAATGTTGCATAGAAACTACTGTGAATGCATTTATAATAATTATAGAAGCCACAAAAAAAGTTCAAGGAGACCTCCTGTTGTCACTTTTTGATGGTTTATTTCCAAAATTTGCCTTCAGTTTTGCACTCTTCTTATATGGAAACTTAGGCATATATCCTACATTTCTGAATAAATCTGCATGGCCGTTTTAAGATGTTTCAGTGGCTCATAATTATTCTCTTGACAATTACATTATCTAGGGCAGAATAATACTGAAGTTATTCTGATATTTTTATTCACTGTTACTACACCATCTTATTTACAATATGTTAAACTACACTTTTCAGGAAGTCTGTACCTTTACTCAAAGAAAACACTGAGATTATATGTATAGATCTGCAATCGTGGGACTCCACACATATCTGCTGACCTCACAAGACCCAAATGTACTGAATGTTTTGAAACATGAAGAGAATACATCTAAGATGACTTCTCTCCTTAATTTAGCAGAAGCATATCGGCATCAAGCAGGAATGGAAATCAAACCAAAAGTGGATAAAAATCAGGCAGCAACTGAATGTGCCTAAAAACAAAAGAAAGGATATAAGATGAAGGACCAGCTGAGAAGGTAAAAAATTTGAAAAAAGCATAAATATACTTGCAAGTACAGAAAACTTTTGGAAGAATCTCATGTTGATCAGGACCAAATGCAGGAATGGTTAAGGAGAGGCAAATTCAAACCAAGAGATGAAATGTTAATATTGGCAGCCCAAGATAGTGGGCTACGTACATGTTGGTTTACAAAGTCCATTGAACATGTGGGGGAAACAGACAAATGTAGGTTTTGTAAAACCGAATTGGAAACAGTTGCACATCTTGTTGCAGGTTGCGACATGCTAATGGCAGAAGGACTGTATACTGAAAGGTTTAATAATGTGACAAGATTGTTGCACTGGGGATTGTGCAAACATTATGGTATTGAAGTGGCTCAAAAACACTGTAAATATGAACCATAAAGCATCACAGAAAATGAGGTTTAAATCACATGGGACTACCCATTACCAACTGTTCAAAAGACAGATGCTAGAAAACTGGATATAGTGGTTCAAGAAAAGAAGACAAGAGTAGCATTGATCATTGAAATCACCACATCCAGTGACTACAGTGTATTGAGTACAGAGAGACACAAAGTCATAAAATATCAGGATCTGGAGGCAAAAATGAGAGCCATGTGGAAGAAAGACACCCAGACAGTTCCAATAGTAGTAGGAGCAACAGATCTTATAAAAAAGAATCTACAATCATATTTAGATATGTTACCAATCCTCCAGGTAACTCCATACGAATTGCAGAAGGAGTCATAAATGGACACATTGCAGGTGCTCCAAAGAGCACTTTTGGTTGACATCAAAGATTGAAACAATACTAATTTCATGAACTTTAGTCGTACTTTGACTTAGGAATGGGGTCCATTCCTGTCATGGTATTAGAAACCCAAAAGATTTGGAGAAATTTAAAAAAACAATAAAAACCATCAATTATGGCAATTAAGAGTTAAAGTCCTTAAAGAGCAAGAGTATTCAATACAAGCACATCTGCTTATATTTGAAAATAGGTTTTACTGATACTGTCTGATTAAGCCCGAGTGCAGAATCAGCCTGCAACCGGAGAATCTACTCATATTCTTTTATTTCTAATTTACTATTAATGTCCCCTCTGTTCAAATTCATAAAAGCTTTGTATATCACCCTAAAGGAGAAAGCATGATTGCTGCCATTCTCACTAATGTGTTTAGCCAATGAGTTTGTACAAACATCCCTTCTAATATCATACCTATGTTCAATGATTCCATCTTTCAGTTTTCTTGTAGATTTTCCTACATAAAAAACTTGTGCGTGTATTGCAAGTTACTAGATACACTATATTTACAGAATTAGATGTCACAAAACAATTAACAGTATACTTTGTCTTAGTATTAGGATGAACAAAATGTTATCCCCATATTCTAACAACTGTTTAAAACTGGCACCCATTTTGTGAATAGACACCAGCTCATTGCCCAATGCACCCAGAATTTCTGGGTTTACCTTGAATATGTTCTAGTTCCTTATGATGATGTTTTTAATGTCACTGGACAAGTAATTATACTGTAGTAAACAAGATTTCTCAAGTTTCTGACCACCACCATTCATTTCAGATCTGTCAGTGTTCAACCTCACACCTAACAGTGGTTTATATTTATGGCCCCCGTTATTAAAAACTTCCTGGAGAATTTCTTCAATTAGTCCCCTAGGATAATCTCTCTGCTTAAACATTTCCCCCACCTTATCCATTTCTGCCTTCACATCCTGGAAATGGGAGGTCATCCTCGCCACCAGAATGGCCTGGCCTTTGACCAGGCTCTTCTTCTGCATTAAAGGGTGGTTACTTAAAAGATGTAAATAAGAGTTGCAGAAAGTCTCTTTACAGTACACATTAGACCTGAACCCATTCTCATCATGTGAAATGGTAATGTCCAGGTAATTAACGTATTGTGTGATATATGTATGCTTAAATTCCAAATAGTGTGTGGTATTATTTAAATAATCCAAAAATAATGGAATGTCATCACTACGGCCATTCCACAAGAAAAACAAATCATCCAGGAATCTAGTGTATAACACAAAATTCTTCCAGTAGGGGCAGCTAAGCAAGAATTTATTTATTTTATTTTATGGTAAGGGGACTAACCCCTGTGGGCACTGTAGGCAGTGCACATACATCAACAAGGTGACACATTTGATGTTAGGGAACATTATGAAAACCAATATTAGGTTTAAACCTGGGAATTGTGGCAATAAATGGGTAATATACCTTGCTATATGTGGTAAGTGTGAAGTTATTATGTGGGCAAGATGGAATGGGCAATGAGGAGTAGAATTTATGAACATGTATTTGACATAAATAATAAAAAGGAGTGCAATGCCCTATACAAACACTCCTTAGTGTGTGAGGGGTTTGATACATTTGTTTTCAGCATTTTGGATTTTGTTGCTATTGACCAGAAAGGGGATAATTGGAAGAATGTTTTGATGAAGAAAGAGATGCAGTGGCAACTGAGACTAGCTGCTAACTACCCCCAGATCTGAATTAAGTTATTTCTATATCTCATGTAATGCAGGAGACAACTGAGAAATGTTAGAGACAAATTTAAAAAAATGTTTTGCAAGCATATTCCATATATAGTTTATTTCGTGAATTTTAATGTGTATACGCCATATATTTTTTATTTCATGTTTATTCCCTTTAAGGAATTTTTTGTCATTAATAGTAAGTGAAAAGTGGGCAGGTGATTTATATGCCTAACCAATTGCATTGTTTGGCAATATATTTAAACAAGGTCATTGAGTGTAACTATATATTCTGATGAAGTCTCGCTTTTGTGGAGATGAAAGTGCTTAATGCTTGTGTGTTTTTTATTAAAATTATTTCCATCCAGTATCCTGTTCCAATACATTTTATTGGACTGGCTTTGTTTCATGCTGGAGCTGATTTTCTTGTGGTTAGCAGGTCGAAGATAGCTTGGAATACGTCCTCAGTTGTTTCAGTAGTGGCAGCTGAAACAGGCTGGGTTACACCAAACAGCTTCAGTTAATAGTTTGATGGCTAATGGTTAATGCTTATCTGTTTATTGTGGCATCATTAGTGGTTGTCAATGACACTTATTTAGTCAAAGGTCACAAAGTCAATGTGATGTGGTTTCTGACGTGGCTCAGTGGACAACACTTCTTAATTTTTTTCTAAAGGCTTTGCTAGCTCAGTGAAGCCATCTGTATCATCTTCATCTGTTTATAAAGGATTCTCTATTACTTTGCAAAAGCAGATTCCCTGAGCCTCAAGTCCCGGAAACAAGGCTTCCCGACAATGTTGACATTTTTTGTCTGTCTCCATAAACTTTAGCAGTGGAAAGTATGATTTAGTAAATGGCACACTAATAAAACCTAACTGAGAGACTATCCTTTGTGACCCAACAAGTCTGTTTAGGAAACTATCACTGACTTTACAAGAAGAAAGTGTGATGCAGTAAACGACACAGTGATGAGAACAAACTGAGATATTATACTCTCCTACCTTAATAAGTTTGTTTTAGATACTATCCATAAGCAAAGAAAAATAAATGCATAATAAATATTCACTAGAAATCAGAGAGAGGTACGATATGGGTGAATGAGGTAACAAATGACATTTTTTAAGAGCATTGTATTGAAGAATAAAGGTGGGAAGAGAAAATACAAGTTGCAGCCAATAATGAGTAGCTTTAATATGTTCATGAGAAAATATGTTCTCCTGGAGAGGGTGTGGACAGATGGTATAAACTGCCTGATCATATCAAGAAGAGTTCTAGTCTGCCGGAAGAAACAGACAATGGAAAAAGTTGCAGCTACAAGGTGAAAGCTGCAACAGCTGTGTCTACCAGACCAACAAGCTCCTTCTGCTGGCATAGTGTAAGCCTACTGCTCAAAGATGAGGGTATACACGAAACACAAAGGAGGACTGTGTAAGGCAAATCAAGTAAGAATGAAGCTAGAACCATAACGAAAACCAAAGCAAAAATGGAAAAGAAGCATGCTGAAATGGTTACGGGAACACATATTTAGATATCTGGGTGAATAGCCAGTCCCACGCTATAGAAACAAGAGAGCTAAGGGGCTGAAGTCCAGCAAGAGAGCTACGAGGTAAATGGCTGAAAATTCTCATTTCTTCTTATCTATTGTTTCAAGTTAATTTTTTACAGTATGTATCAGTCTATATTTGTTTTTCTAGCTACTGTCCTTCATGCTTTCTGTCTTTGGTTAATAGTTTGCATCTGCACCTGCCTTTACTACACATTCACTTTGGAAACTCCTCCAAATCCAAGTCTCATCTCATCTATTCACACTAGTGAGCAACAGAACATCAAACCTGAAGTCTTTCTCTTTAGCCAGTAAAACTTGAGTTACTCTCTCCTTCATATCTTCCTGCTTGCTGAGTACACAGTACTGAGATGTATCAACCCTTTTTCCCCTGGACGTTTAAGTCTGCAGCATCAGGGACAATGTCACTATTCATTGGATAGCCTTCTGTATGTTTCTGTAAACTACCACAGTTACATGCACCTCCTGTACCACAGTTACATGCACCTCCTGCTGCATTTACTTTACTAGTGAATCAGCCCTGAATGATGTGGGATAAGGGCTTTTCTTGTTTTTCTACTGGCTTTGCTGTGATAGCTGTGCAATTATTGTGCTTTTAGTAATCTGGCTGAAAATTTCTTCTGGTTTGCTCTAGTGCAACTAGAGACAGAACACATTCACTTCTAGAACTGATTGCTGTAGGACTATAAAAAGTGTCATGTGCTATTGGCAAGTGTGCTCGTTTTTTTTTAGCTTTGGTTATTGTTGCTATAAACAGCCTGCTGCTGATTTACTGTAAGCTGCTATGTGCTGAACTGGCAAAAGTGTTTTCTGCTGAATTAACTGTGATGGGATAGCTGTGCACTTTTATGTGTTTTAGTAATGTTGCCAACAATTGCTTCTGGTTTGCTTTAGAGTAGAGGAGGAACCAAGCCATTTTTATGCCTCAGTTCACTGTAGAATCTGAAAGATTGTAATCTGCTATTGGTCAGTGTACTCACTTGAATTTTTTTTTTCAGCTTTTCTCAGTGTTGGTATAAATTTCCCAAATTTGCATGACACTGCACTTAGCTCAGTAGTGTTGTAACATGCACCTTATAGACGCAGGCATCTTGCTCCCTTCCTGTCTTAATGCCACCTACTTCTCCCTAATCCTATTAGTTTAAACATTGACACCCAGAGGTGCAGCCAACTACTCAAGAGTTGCACAGTGAGCCCCACTGTATACCAGGGGCAGCTCATGCTATAGGTATGCAGCCCCCACGTGTAGAAAGAAGAAAAAAACAAAACAAATCTCAAGTCCCAGAACTCCGTGCATGTGTGCAGAACTCCAGACTGCTGTGTCAGGAGTCTGGATAAGAGGAAAGGCATCTCTGCCCTGCAGATGCCTAGAAGTCTGTGCGGTGATGACCGCATAAAACAGAAGAACTCCGGACAGCATCATCTGCAGGTTGGAGCCTACTCTCATGGGGAAACCAGCCAGAAGGATAGTTGAGCCTTCTCACAGGGAAACCAGCCATTAGCTTGCACAGGACGGAACTGAGGATACTGGAACACTGAATGGGACTGACTCACTGAATTCAGGTACTGTGAATGTGTGTGTGTGTGTGTGTGTGTGTGTGTGTGTGTGTGTGTGTGTGTGTGTGTGTGTGTGTGTGTGTGTGTGTGTGTAAAATGCCCCTATTGCTATAGTTGCTATATACTGGTGGCTAGAGAGAACACATGGTGGTGGGTAGAGAATACCTCAGGCTTGAACCCTGTACACTGGGTGCAGGTGGCAAGGGCCTGAATTCCCTACCCACCACCATTTGTAAAAAAATTGCATATGTTTGCCTCATATTTGTTCTGTTCTGTTCCTTTTAAAATAATGTACTTTCTGTATTTTTGTTTCCTTACACAATCATTAGTGCAGTGGTAGCATTGTTGCCTGACAGCTACAGATTCTCTGGTTTGATTCTTGGTTGGGGTGCCTTCTGTATAGAGTCTGCATGTCCTCCCATCTTACAAAGACATACGTCTGGAGTGTTTCTCCCTGGGCCTCTGCTAAAAATTGGCTTTTGTTCCAAGTCAGACTTTCCTGGTTTACAAATGTTAAAAATGACAGGCATTTGAATTTCAGACTTCATATTCTTCAGAATGTACATGGTAACACAAAACATTTTATTCTAGCAATTTTCTAAGTTTATAAGATGGATATTTGAAATTTGTCCCTATTTGTGGGACTGTATTCCCCCATTACTGGCTTCGTCCAGGTTTTTTGTGCTAAGGTTGAGAGGTATGGTGAGAACTGAATTCATTGAATATGTTTGGGGGCTGTATTCCCCCATTACTGGCTTTGCCCATGTATTTTTTGCTAAGAGGATCAGAGCTGTGGTGAGAACTGAATTCACTGAATATGTTTGGGGGCTGTAATCCCCCATATTGGCTTTGTTCATGTGTTTTGTGCTAAGGTTGACAGCTATGGTGTGAACTGAATTCACTAAATGGTAGCCATTTAAGTTTCAGTCTTCCTCTCTTTTACAAAATAGCTGATTTGGCATAGTGGTATGTTGCTCTGACTGTTGTGCACAGGGTCCTGGGTTCAAGACTTGGCAGTGAAATGTATAGTAGTAATAATACAGCATTTTATTCTAGCATCTTTCCAACATTAAAGGAATGTTTAAAATGTGTCCCTGTTTTTTGGGCTTTTGCACCCCCCCCCAATAAATTTTGACTTTTTCCAGATTTCTTGTGCTGCAAAGTTCAGAGATATAGCTAAGTGTTGAGTAGATTTTACAAGGAGCTGAGAGCTGCAGGGGAACAAAAGTTTAGTGCTGCTTATGCTGAATATGCTTGCATTCTTAATAACACAACAGGTAGTATACTTGCTTTTGATGCAGATGGCTGTGGGTTCTACTCCCACAGTAGGTAGATGCATTGCTGATACTGTACTGTGTTGTAAAAGGGATGGATGCTGCAGTCCTTTTTGGTGAAGATACCTAGTAACTATGAACCTGTTATCAGTTTGCCATCCATTCCCTATTGCAATATTACTAGCTTATCATTTTTTAATGCAACATAGGCAATTTATTCCTCAAGGGCAACAGGCACTTTATTTGTAGATGATACAATGAAATATAAAGTTGTTTGCTAGAATTAGTTACAGATTTCTTTAATGTGGAATTATTTAGATGACTTTTACTTCTTCAGAGATTGTGCATATTTACTGATACTGGTGGATAAGTTTGAGTAGACCTTTATGATGGAAATGTTCTGAATTGGGCAGTTTTGTCATTATTTGTGCATGCATTTTGTTTCATTGTTTACTGGAAAAATGTTCAAAACAATACATTTAAAACACACACTAACAACTGTACTGTATTGTACAAGGAATATAATTTAATGCAATCAGGAAGGTGTATCAAAGAGCACATGTATGCTTTGTGTGCAAGGCGCCTATGACTTGAAAACAGGCAAAGTTAATCTTTATCTGCTACTGGCAAAATGTATTTTCTTTTAATGTGGGTTCTTTTAATGTGGGTTTCAATGCTGTTTCAATGAATGTGAGTTTCAAGGGCAGAGAAGTTTTAATGCTAAGTCTATTTTCATTGTGAGACTGCATTGCTTTGTTTAACAGATAGCTATTAGTGTTTGTGCTGTAAAATGCAAAATAAAACTTTCAAATGAAATCCAAATCATCGCAGAAGTAAAGCAGTATGCACATTACAGTGTTTATGGTAAATGGGGCGAAATAACCAAGGAATGGGACATTGGAATGGCTGCAGGGAGGAGGCTCCATTCGACCATGATTTTGTGAGGGGGGAAGGGCAGCAAACTCAAAGACAGCTCTGGCTGAACTATATCTCTCAAATGTCCAGATTTCTGCAGAATGAATAGATTTCTGCTTCTTATTTTTGGTTGCATTGTGTCTTTGTGGACTTAGAGAAAGCATATGACAGGGTGCCTAGAAAGGAGTTGTGGTATTGTATGAGGAAGTCGGGAGTGGCAGAGAAGTATGTAAGAGTGGTACAGGATATGTACAAGGGTAGTGTGACATTGGTGAGGACTGCGGTGGGAGTGACAGATACGTTTAGGGTGGAGGTGGGATTACATCAAGGATCAGCTCTGAGCCCTTTCTTATTCACAGTGGTGATGGACAGGTTGGCAGATGAGATTAGACAGGAGGCCCCATGAACTATGATATTTGCAGATGACATTGTGATATGTAGTGAGAGTAGGGACCAGGTTGAGGAGACCCTGGAGAGGTGAAGATATGCTTTAGAGAGAAGAGGAATGAAGGTCAGCAGGGCTAAAACAGAATATACGTGTGTAAATGAGAGGGAGGGTAGAGGAATGGTGACGATGCAGGGAGTACAGCTGGTAAAGGTGGATGAGTTTAAGTACTTGTAATCAACAGTCCATAGTAATGGTGAGTGTGGAAGAGAGGTGAAGAAGAGAGTACAGGCAGGGTGGAATGGTTGGAGAAGAGTGTCAGGAGTGATTTGTGACAGACGGGTACCATTAAGAGTGAAAGGGAAGGTCTTCAAGAGGGTAGTGAGACCAGCTATGTTATACGGGTTGGAGACGGTAGCATTGTCAAAAAGGCAGGAGTCAGAGCTGGATGTGGCAGAGTTAAAGATGTTAAGATTTGCACTGGGTGTGACTAGGATGGACAGGATTAGGAATCAGTATATTAGAGGGTCAGCTCAGGTCGGACAGTTTGGAGACAAAGCAAGAGAGGCGAGATTGCGTTTGTTTGGACATGTGCTGAGGAGGGATGCTGGGTATATTGGGAAAAGGATGCTAAGGATGGAGCTGCCAGGTAAGAGGAAAAGAGGAAGGCCTAAGATGAGGTTTATGGATGTGGTGAGAGACGACATGCAGGCGGTTGGTGTGAAAGAGCATGATGCAGAGGACAGGAAGAAATGGAAACTGATGATCCACTGTGGTGACCCCTAATGGGAACATCTGAAAGAAGATGATGATTTTTGGTTTGTTTCTCATAACATTTGTGGTTTTCTGGCCAATCATTTAGGAATGAAGTCACTAAATAATGACAGACATTGTGTTTTAGACGTCATACCCTTCAGAAAAATGCATGCTAAAGCAAGACCTGTTATTCTTTCAACAGTCTCAAGTTTATACAAGAGCAATTTTTAGTAATGTTTGTATGCTCCCCCCCATATATTTGGCCTTGTCCAGATTTCCTGCATTAAGAGGTTGAGAGGTATTTGAAAATAAATTGCTTTATAGAATTAAGAATATCCAAACCTCTCAACTGTCACCAATTTTGACTTAAAATGTTGCTCTCCCCCTAATAATCCCTCTGCAACATGGCAATTTTGGAAGAAACCGTGGAGGGTTTACAATTATAAATAACTGTAATGATCAGAGTTATAGATTACTTTTATTTCAGAAATGCATGTGGATTCTCTTATTTTGTCAGCTGCTCAAGTTAACAGTACTAATATTAAAAATGTGCCCCTTCTTTGACTGGTTCCCAGCTGTATTGTGTGGCAATTTTATATTTTTGCATCACATTTTTGATCTGTTTTTCATAAATTTGTAGTTTTCTGGCAAATTAGTAGCAAATCATTAAAGATTGAAGTTACAAAATAATGGCAGACATTTGAGTTTCAGATTTCAATAATGGCAGACATATGAGTTTCAGATTTCATACCCTTCAGTAAATTCATACTAATGCAAGACCTACTACTATTCTATTATATTTCTAAGTTTATAAGAGCAATATTTAAAAATTGTCCTTATTTTGGGCCTGTGTCCCACTTCTACGTATGGCTTTGTCCAGATTTCTTGCTCTGAGGTTGAGAGGTATGAGTGTCAGAACCATCACCATCAGCCAGAGACATTTCAAATTGCAACATACTTTTGCACCCCACTCCCCCACGTAGTGACTCTAGATGTATCCAAGCAAGGCAAGGAGCAGTTATGCAGCGTAAGAGTGCAGAGTATTCCCCCATCCAAGTAGACACAAGTATGACAGTGGCTTTTCATCTGTCCTTGATTTTGCAGAATGTTCTGGTTTTCTGTAATATTTTTATACTGTTGATTTATGCTTCTTATTATTCAGGAAATGCATGCTGTCGCAGTGCCCTGTTGCTCTGTGTTTAAGTAGCAATGCTTTAATGACCATCAGGTAAGCTTGTCAGAGATTGTAAGATGCAAGTACGCATTAATAAGCATACCGTTAAAGAATTACCAACATTGAAAGCCTTTTTGTTGTTGCTATGCAGAGAATATTTACATAGCTAGATAACGTATAAGCCTTAGGTATTGAAATGCATATGACAGTATTTGTAATAAGGACAGGATTACAGTATTTTCAGAAGCTCATTACATTTGTTGGAGACTTGCAGTCATCTTTGCAGGCTTTACCCGTAAACTAAACAGAATGCCAATCTATCATGCCTGGTCCATTACTTGTGCAGTAATCCTTTAAGTAATTTATCTTGAGCTTGTTTCTTGTTTTCTGTTCATTTTTTACTTTGATCATGTCTTCCCCATGAAACAAGTAGATAGTTGTTGTCAGGCAGCAGGTCTTTTTTGGCTAAGAAACATTTTTACAAGATGGGGTATCACAGAGATTGCTACTTTCAGCATGTTACTTGGTAATTTTTTAAAGCTGAATATAAATTATAATTAGAACTGCAGTGCAGGGAAAAGTGGTTTGAGTTGAGTGCTGCTTGGTTTTTTTTTATACTTGATTTTGACTGGCATTCCAGTAATGTATTTAAAAAGTAATTTATTTTTTCATGCCTCACAACCTTTGTGATTTAGATATTAAGTAAGCTGTCATGTAGCCAATGCATTGAAATATTTTTTTCTTCTACACTTTATTTTGTCCTGATTGAACTCTCATAATGACAGTTTGGCACCCAGGGCAGAGTATTTAATTAAAGTCCCAGTTTTTGTGGTTTTGAGCATAGCTCCACCCCTTTCTATTTGGTCACATCCCTTCTCATTGGCCCCACCCATTCAGCTGTTTCCTGCAGCCCCCTTTAATTAAGTTTAAATTAACTAAATTAAAATTTAAGTCACCTGCCGCCACTTCTGTATACCATCTATCCATACTCCTAAGTACTCCGCAGATGCTCTATGATCCTCAAAGCAGCCCACAGTTGCTCCACACAAATCTTGCTCTACAGCATCTTAGCAGTTCTGTGTTGTTCATTGCCACACTAGCAACTTAACCCAAATTACTTTATTTACTCTATCTATTCAGGCAGTACACCCTACCAACCAAACCTAATTTGTCTGATTTAGTTCATATAATAACTCTGTGTAAACCTGACATAAAACATCTTAACAGCTACATTCTGCCACAGTATAGCCCATTAACTATCTCATTAACTAACTGTGCAGCCCTAGTTAATTCTTAGAATCTCTGCACTAAGGTAAAAGGTCAGACTACTTCTTTCCCCTCTGCTGTCAGCCCCCTGGCTCTTGGTATCCTTAGGCAGTGTAGTAACTGCCTGATGCTCACAGATAATGAACTCTTACTCAACACAAGAAATTCTGCTTGTGAGAGATGCAAATATTTAGCAAATATGGAGGACTCACTCTCACAAAAACAAACAAATGGTGAGCAACACACACACAACCACTATTCTCTACAACAACCCACACTAAAATATCTTACTCTGTGACTAAAAAAATATTTCTAAAAACCTCCTAAAACCATTAACACTAGATCTCAGAATAAAATACTCCATCACATCACCTTCAGGAACACTTTCTGCAAGGTGTCACCAAGAATTAATTTTTTTCAAATCCAGTACTCAGACCACTCTACAAATAAAACTGTTTTAGTGATCTGTGATTCCATGGTCATGCACACTGATCTCCCCCTCATTATGCTGGATTAAGACAGGATAACAGTGAGCTGTCCTTCAGATGTCAAGATCTCTGATATCTCAAGGGCCCTTAAGACCCTTTTACCTAAGAAATATGAGTATGGCATGATAGCACTCCACATGAATAAACAACTTGGGGTGGAAAGCCCTGAAGAGGAGAGAGACATGTCAGAACTCTCCTTGCATGCCATAAATATAGGCAAGAATCTGGTCCCAAATGGACTCTTTCCTTCTCTAAGAATGATGCCAAGGTAGAAAACTTAACCGGCTTGAAAAATGGGCTAAACAGCTGGTGTCATTCTAGGGGGATCTAGTATCTGTCAGCATGATATGAGATGTTCCACAGTCCCATTTGTTTGAAAATATAGCATGTATCCTTCATTCCAAGGCTTCCACATACTGGCAAGGCCTTTGCTGCCTCATAGTGCCTTTCTTAAGCAGTGTTCAGCTGAAGAACATTGCAACATAACTAACATATCAAATCCATAACAGGATCCCATTAACAAGGCTCTGTTCAGTGCCAGATGTCTCAACAACAAACTGCCTGACCTTGAGGCTCTTCAGCATTTGGAACATGTACATTTATGTTATTACTGAAAATTGGTTTCAATGTTCTGAAAGCACTCCCTCCATACCTGTTTTTGCTCCTATGATGATTTCAGACCCAGTAATAACAGTGGTGCTATCTATTTCTGGACTATATCACATGAGCCACACTCCCAGAGACCCACAAATGAACTCACTGAGCTCCAAATCACACTAAACAGAACCAGCTAGCAGTTGATGGCCGGTTACAGGGCACCCTTTATGTCCCCTGGAAATCATGCAAGATTCCTAACTGCATTTAATAAATTTTTACAAACAAGAACTCCATTATTTTGTGGGACTTTAACTACAATTCAAAAATGCAAGCGCCAGCAAAACAGTGACAATAAGGTTTATTGTAAATACAATAAGGAGAACAAACAGACCAGTTTCAGCCGAATAGTTATTAAGCCTTCATCAGTGTATTAGTGCTTCGTAACAAACATTCCCCTTAAATAGTAATTGGTCCACCTGGAGGCTAATTAAGGAAATTACACTTATATAAAAGTATTAGAAATATTCATTGAGTCCTGGAGGGAATAATGCCCCTAGTTTAACAATCCATTTTTTCTCTTTGTTATTGAGTAGTTGATGGGACATCGGATAAAATCTAATAATCTATCTAAGCATGAGATGAACATGGTCCAAGAACTGAGTAAAAATCAAGACATAGTCATTTTGCCAGCAGACAAAGGCAGTGCCATTGTGATACATGACATGACACAATACAAAGAGGAAGCCATGTGACAACTTTTGAACAAACGGTATCATACACATATGGTATGTGATCCTACCAATGGTTTTAAGAAACAGATCAATGGTTTCCTTCATCTTGCTAGGGAAGAAGGCATTATTACAGATGATATATTGCATCACCTAATGGTTAGGGGTCCCTTTAGTCAGTATATTTATTTTTTACCCAAAATACACAAAAATATGCAAAATCCACCAGGACACAAATCATTTCTGGCATAGGCTCCATTATGGAACCCCTTTCCAAATTCTTGACACTACACCTTAAGCCCTTACTTACAAATGTAAGAGCCAGAATACAAGATACCACAGAATTCCTGAGGATCATTTCAGACATGCAGTTGGATGTTGGGTGGCTTAAATGCACTTTGGATGTTTCTGCATTGTACACTAGTATCCCTCATAGGGCGGGCTTGGAGGCTCTTGAGTACTGGCTATCAAAGACTGAATTATACCCACCGGGTTTTATTACATTCCTGGTTTGCTTAACAGAACATATTTTGACCAAGAATGTGTTTTACTTTCAGGAATCATGTTATCTACAGTTGAACGGTACTGCCATGGGAGCCTCCTTTGCCCCCATGTATGCCTATCTCTTCATGGTCTATATTGAAGAACAACTCATTTATGATCAGGCTCATAACATCTATTTGGAAGAGATCAACATATGGAGGAGATACTTGGATGATTGCTGGTTGGTATGGAGATCTGATAGTATTTACCTTCAGGAATTTGTTTAATACCTCAATCACAACAAGTGGGGGATAGAGTTTATGGTCTCTTTTGATATCAATAGCATTACATTTCTTGATGTAATGGTAACACGTAATACTGACCATACTCTTTCTACTGAAGTTTATAGAAAACATCCCCAATTCAACTCTTTACTCCATGCCACCAGCTTTCATCCATCTTACATATCCAGAAACATTCCAAAGTCGCAGTTTCTAAGAATTAAAAGGATATGCTCAGATGCTAATATCCATCACATATATGAGAAAGATCCTGCTGAGAGATTCAAGCAGAGAGGCTATAAAACAGAGGATATATATATTGAGCCAAACATTGGGCATCTGAACATGACAGGGCTGCGTTATTACAATATAAGGACAAATTATTACAATATAAGGACAAATTGGCTAAGCAGAACTCACACATAAGACTTATTACAACATATGGGAGGAATACAGATGTCCTTACCAACACTGTACGTAGACATTGGAATATTCTCCTAGCTGATACCTGGCTGAGGGACATTATAGATGAGACGTGTCACTTTTCTTTCAGAAAAGGAAAAATATTTGGGCTCACATATGAGTCATTATAAATGTAAACGCACCTCAGACATACATTCCATACAAACAACCAAAGGCTCTTTTCCATGTGGCCACTGTACACACTGTAAAAGTATTTTTAAAACTAAGGAGTTTTCCAGTAGGAACAGTGGCAAAATATTCAATATTACTTTTTTTGCCAATTGCCAATCAAAATGGTTAATTTATATGGCCACATGCAGCTGCTCTGCCTTTTATGTTGGCCAAACCTCAAGACCATTTAAGTTCAGAATTTCGGAGCATTTAAGTGATATTAGGACCAAGAGAATCAGCAATGCATTATATGAACACACGGAGAAACACCCTAATGCCAATTTTCACTTTACCATTATAGATAAAATACAGGGCAACAATAATAGTAAATCAGGCTGGCATCAACTACCCAATAACAAAGAGAAAAAATGGATTGTTAAACTAGGGGCATTATTCCCTCCAGGACTCAATGAATATTTCTAATACTTTTATATAAGTGTTTGTTTGTGTCTTTCGGCTTTTCCCGGTTAGGGGTTGCCACAGTGGAACTCCGGTCCGCTAATGATTGGCAGTAGATTTTTACATACTGGCTTGCCGGGCCCAACCACAACCTTCAACGAAGAAACGCCCATTCACGCATCTCGCTACATAGAAGACGCTCTAACTGAGAATCGAATGGGCAATGTCTAACTGTGAAGCGACAATGCTACGGCAGTACCACCACCATGGTAATACTTTTATATAAGTGTAATTTCCTTAATTAACATCCAGGTGGACCAACTACTATTTAAGGGGAATGTTTGTTATGAAGCATTGATACACTGATGAAGGCTTAATAACGATTCAGACGAAACTGGTCTGTTTGTTCTCCTTATTGTATTTACAATAAACCTTATTGTCACTGTTTTGCTGGCTCTTGCTTTTTTGAATTGCACTGAAGACTTTTGGAGCCGTGCAGCTACCATACCTGCAGGTCATTTTCACTTGGGTACTTTAACTACCCCTCAATAAACTGGAGTACCTGTATCTCCAGTGAAGGATATTCATAAAATTTGTTAGATTTAATAAACAAAATTTCCTTGGACCATACTGTTAACAAATCCACTTGATTACATAATATTCTTTATCTGGCCCTTATGAATACAAGTTCTGTGTGTACTTTTCCTCTTGTGTTTCCTTCCCTCATTATGTCAGACCATAAACTTGTAACTTTCACCTTCAAAATCTCTAAACCCACAGTAAGCAATATCTCAGAATTCAAGGATTTCAAATGTATTAATCTCATCAAGTTATGTGAATAAGTTTCAAAATTCACTTTATAGCACCTTCATCCTAAGTGTCGCCATAGCAGGTAGCTTCACAAAGGAGTCCTATGCACACTCAGATAAATGCATAGAACTGGCAATCCCAACCAGATCTAAATATAACAGAGCATTTAAAAACAAACCATTTTGGAGATCAGCCAGCATAGATAAACTCTATAGTAAAAGAAAATATTCAAAGTATACAGCAGATCAAAAAGCCATCATATCAAGGATAACATCAGAAAATTGACTTAATACTTGAACAACACTAACAGGTCTACTAAAGCAACCCATGAGCTTAGGTTAGCATCTGAAATTAAGGACAATTGCAAATCTTTGTTTAGCTGTTAGGAAACTAAGGGGAAAAAACATGCTCTGAACTATTAATGGCACCACCTACTCTGATTCAATAGATATTGCCAACATATTAGCCAACAAATTCAGTGCAAATTCTACTGCAGAGATGGCTATTCAAAGCCCACGTATCTCTGTATCTATCAGACCCTATCATCACTAAATAAAACATAGATGCTGTCTAAGACTCCAAAATACGTCTTTCATGGGATGTGGTAATATACCTGTCTGTAATAAACAGTACTAAACAAGCTACAGCACAGTGAATCCTTATACTATTTAGCCTGTATTTATTCACTGGCTTTGCCCTGAGAGTTTGTGCACAGCAGTAATGATGCACCTCCACAAGGGTGGTCTCAGCACTGACCTGGGAGTTATAGGCCCAGCAGCCTGACAAGCCTTATTTGTAAAGCCATGGAACATCTTATAAATTAACTGCTAAACTATGATATTAAAAATCTCATTAGGCTAGGCTCCAAGTTTGGCTTTGCCAACCCTGTATTATGATATGGGTTAATTTCTTTGAAAGGGTAACACAGGTTTTTGACAGTGGTCATGCCGTCAACATCACATTAGCATACACACTAAGCTTGCTGCATTAGAAATTGATCCCTGTGTGATAAGATGGATGACAAATTACCTAAAAGACAGAACCCACATGGTTCAGGTTGCATATGCCTCAAAAGGTGTTTAATTATTGACATTTGATTACCAGGAAAGTCTGAGTGGGTAGAAGCCCATTTTCAGCAAGAGGCACAGGGAGAAAAGCTCCAAATTATTATAAAACATTTGAAGAACAATACTTTTACAATCACCAAAAATAAAATAAAAATATCTGCAGTTTAAATAATTATAACAAATTAGCCCTCAATAAATTGTAGTACCTGTACTTAACATCATTTTAGGTGACCAGTGATGTCCCTTAGAGCTCAGTGCTGGCTTTGATCGACATTTACTTATCTGATCTCCAGACCATGAACCAAGTCCTCTGACTAACAATATTTGCAGTTGAATGTAAACTGAGAGTCATTGTGAAGTCCCCTCTCTGACACCCAATCCCTTCAGTAAGAACTTACACTTGTAAACAGCCAGTGAACAAAACTAGGGATCTAAATCTCCATCAGCAAATAAATGATACACTGTGGAGCTACAGATTCAACATGTAGCACCTTTTCCACCTATGGAACAGACTCCAGCTGCAAAGTAAGCAGGTGGGAGGTTGGCATAATAGTTAAGGTGTTTACCTTGCAAATACAAGGTACAGGGTTTGGTTCTCACATGGGGCCTAGTTGGCTAGCCTTAAAATGGTCCACGAAGACAGTTAGCCTAGTACTAATCTATGAATCTGTCTATGAGCCTATTATGTTCCTTCAAATAGGAACTGTATGACTGGATGGGTATTCACATATTCACCCCTAGCTTGATCTGCCTGTCCCTACTTGAAAAAGGACATACAGTCTAAGGGTGGTTACTGGCAAGGTGTAAAATGGTCACAAGACTGTGTTGTCTTGTATTTCCTATGCTCCTATTATGAAAAGAAGGCAAGTTCTGAAAGAAATTGAAGATAATAGGAAGAGTCCAACATAATAATGTTGGGGTCTATATTAGATAAACGAATGCTTAAATGTTCGAATCTCTAAAGGTCGACCTTTAGAGATCGAACAGTTAAGTGTTCGAATATCTTTAAAAATTAAAAAAAATTAAATAAAAGTAAAACAAAAAAAACTAAAGAGTGTAAGCAGGGGGGCAAGCACCCCTGCACCCCCCACACCACCCGCTACTTAAATATACCAACTCCAAGATCGTGCTACAGTGCAGGGAATGGGAAATTTCCCATTTCCTCTCTGCCGTGAACTGAAGTGCTATCTCAGAGTTGGCATATTTAAGTAGGGGGGTGTTGGGGGTGCAGGGGGACTTGCCCCCCCCCCCCCTGCTAAAACCTTTTCACTTTACTTTTTTTTCTTTTCTTTGTTTTATACATTTTCGAACACTTAAATGTTCGATCTCTAAAGGTCGACCTTTAGAGATTTGAACATTTAAGCATTCGTCAATGTAATATAGACCCTAATGCTACTAAAGATAGGAAAAGAACTGAAGATCCTAGTATGTAAGCTGGGATTCTGAACAGACCTTTACCTCTCTTTAGGAAACGATTCAGTATTAAGCTGGAATAAGTAAACAGCTATGACAATAACACAGAAAGAGATAGAAAAAGAGTTTTCAGGACTAAGAGAACTAAGGCCCTTAGAGATTTCAAGGAGTCACCAACAAGAGTGTTGAAAAACTTAATAAGCTGTACTGTTCCATTACACATTACACATCAGCATGTGTGAGGACTGCTGAACAGATATGTGGCCAAGACAGGTTTGGAAATAATGTACATAAGGAAAGCGGGTGGTGGAATGCAGAAGTCCAGGAAGTCATCAAAAGAAAAGAAGGAGTGCAGGAAAAACTGGGAGAGAGAAAAGACTGACCAGCCTAGGAAGGAATACTGGTTGGCTAACAAAGAAGCTAATAAAGTAGTTGCAATAGCTAATGATAGGGCATCAGAGGCACTCTACCAACTTCTGGAAAGTGACTTGTAAACAGCCAGTGAACAAAACTAGGGATCTAAATCTCCATCAGCAGGTGGTACAAAGAAACTATATCAGGTTGCAAGGCAAAGACAATAAGATAAAGAAGATAGTCAGACACACTTCATAAGGGATGCCAGTAACAACCTGCTCACCAGAGCACAGGACAACAAAGGCAGATGGAAGGAGTATTATTTCCAGTGGATTCTGAATGAAGAAAACCCCACAGAAGCTGTACTGCCTTAGAAACAGCCTACAATGAGAGAAGAACAGGAGCCCTCCCTAGAAGAAGTAAAAACAGCACTAAGGAAAATTAAGTTAGGGAAAACAGCAGGCTCAGATGAGAACACAGCAGATATGATAAAGATGCTTGGTGAGATAGGGGAGAAATGGCTCCTGAGGGTACTTATAGCAGTGTGGACAGAAAGGCATATCCAAATGACTGGAGAATAAGCATACTCGTGCCAGTGTACAAGAACAAAGGGGACATCCACAACTACAGGCATTACAGAGGAATCAAACTCCTATTACACTGCATGAAAGTTGTAGAGAGGGTGATTGATAAACGGATATGCGGTGTAGTAGAAAGTAAGATGGGAGATGAGCAGTTCAGATTCAGATCAGGATGCAGCACAACTGACCTGATGTTTGCAGTGAGACAGAGAGTTGAGAAGAAGCTGCAGATGAGGAGAGAGTCCAACTGGGCATTCCTAGACTTGGAGAAACCATATGACAAAGTCCCAAGAAAGTTGATGTGGGCAGTACTGCAGTGGTATGAAGTCCCAGAAACATTGTTAGAATTAGTGCAGGCTATGAACAAGGACCCAATGACTCAAGTACGAACAATGTTCGGCCTCATAGAGGTGTTCCTAAAGGGAGTGGAAGTACACCAGGGTTCAGCTGTGAGCCCACTGTTGTTCATACTAGTGATGGGCTACATTAGCAAACAGGTTGGAGGGGACAGATCAACAAAGTTGCTGTATGCAGATGATGTGGCATTACAGGCAAACTCTGAGCAAGAACTTTAGCAAAGTATAAAGCAATGGAATGCAAAACTGAAGGCACATGGGATGAAACTAAGCACAGATAAGACAGTGGTGATGGGATCAAACTGGGGAGATCAGAAAAAGCTGAGAATTGAGATAGATAGTGGAACAGGTAAATAACTTAGTATCTGGGAGGGGTGGTTGAGGAGAAGGGAAGTTTAAATGAAGAGGTCAAAGCTAGAATCAAAGGGGCTGCAGACTACTGTCATAGAGTATCAGGTGTAGTCCATGAAAGAAGAATGCCAAAGAAGCTGAAAATTAAGTTGTACATGACAGTGGTGTGACCAATACTACTGTACAGAAACCTGGGCAGTAAAGGCAGAACAGTTGAAGAAGCTAGAGGTGATGGAAATGAAGTGCCTGAGAAAGGTGGTAGGATGCACACTGTGGGACAGATGAAGAAATGAGGACATAAGAGCAGAAGCCAAAGTAGCTCCAATTGCAGAAAAGACCAAAGAGAACAGATTACAGTCATTTGGCCACATGTGCAGACAAGCAGAAAACAATCTGGTGAAGAAGATTTGGGACAGACAGGAAGAAGGTAAGAGGAAACGAGGGCATCCAGCAAAGAGGTGCATGGATTGTGTGAAAGAAGATCTGCAACAGTCAGGCATGAGTGTCGAAGAAGGTGGGAGTGTGGCATGGAATCGAGACAGATGGTAACAGTTAAGATGATTCCCTACCCCATGTAGAATATGGGGAAAAGGGGGCTGATGATGATGATGATGATGATTCCATTAGATAGACAGCATAAAATAACCATGGAGACCAGAAATGTTCCATTGAATTGACAGTAGGCATTATCAGTGCCTTTATATTAGGAAGGGTGCAAAAAGGATCCAAAAAGCAACAGGCTGGTGAGTACAATGTCAATGTACAACAAGGCGACTCAGTGGTTAAGATTTCTATTGACAGCTCCATGGTCTGGGATTAATTTCTGACATCTCGTCACTGTGTGGATTTTCCATGCTCTTCCTGTGCCTGTGTGGGCTTTTTCTGTACTCAATTTCCTCTCATCTCTATAAATCATGCTGGTTTTTGGCTACTCTTGAACTAGCAATATGCATTTCATTAACCTTTTCTGTTGTGGCAAGGTTTATGGCTGAAAAGGTGCCCAAGAAAGACTGGTTCATTTAGGACAAAAAGTAATAACATTAAATATTGGAGAAAGAAGATGACAAATCGCAAGACTAGGCTGGTTATTTTTCAGCCAATAAATGTTCTGTTGAATGAGCACCACCATCATCTGATGAAAAACAGTCCAAGAAACAGCTTACAACAATGTAAATACCCACAAAGCAAAAAGCTGAAACCACGAGCAGGTAACAGATATGTAAAACACTCAAAACGAAAGCCAATGCACGAAGTAAAGAAAAATATTTTAATGAACCAAATAAAGCACGAACACATTCACATTAAGCGCTTTCATCCACACTAAGGTGGACTTCATCAGAATGCAAGACTGTTTTTTGAAATATTTAAAAACCTTTTGGCACCATAAAGTCACTCCATACAGCAAAATTTAAAGTGACCAATGCCTATTTCAACAATTCATGTAACCACATACAAAAATACAGAATCCCTATCAATTCAACTATAAGTTCATTAACTGATATAAATAAATATAGGTAAATCTATACTAAAAATAATAAATATGATGTATCTACCAAGTACATCATCTAAAAATATATTTCACATATATGAATTGTAAACAATGATGAGTTGATTAAATTTAGTTGTTTAAACTGTTTTCATTGTAGGAAAAGCTGATCACATACTGACCAGTATATTTCATTAACATAACCAGTACATTTCATATGATGACCAATGCATTTCGTTCTAATATATAATGACCAGTACATTCCATTAATAAATAAAAACAATTGTATCTAACTATAAAGTACTATATACGCACTCATAAGATTCCTAATGTACATTACATATACATGAAAGTATATGTATACATGTTAATGTAAATGAAAATGTAAAATTATAAATATAATATATATATATATATATATATATATATATATATATATTTGGGGTGTCTTCCAAACTAGACTAGCATAGTTGTAAAATAGGCTTTATGATAATGTACTCATTCAGTCCTGGTTCCCTAGCAGCATCAGTGAGTATTTGCCATTTAATTTCTCTCTTACCCAGAAGACCCCTAATGTTGCCACCATGTGGGCCTACTGTAATTTGATCAATTACCGCAAACTTAAATATATGAGTGCCTCCATGTTTGTCTATGTGTCTATATAATGCATTATTCATGTCCTTAGTTCTAATACTATATAGGTGATTGTAAATTCTCTTCCTAAATTGTCGTTCTGTTTTACCTATATAGAAACCAAGACATGACATGCATTTTGCTAAATATATGACATACCTACTGTTACAATTACCATGCCTAAAATAAATATTAGTCCTGTTAATATTCTCTAAAGTCACCCCATTTATATCCACTATCACACTACTTTGCCTACAACTACCACATTTCCTGGTGTGTTTACTCTGATCCTTTCTTATTCCTAATATGGGTCCAGTCTCTAATTTCTTCTTTATATTTGCTCCCATTTTATGGACAAATAGGGGTGCATCACCTATTATTTTCTTTGTCTCTTGATCTACCACTAGGATGTTCCAATTCTTCCTCACTATACGTTTTATAAATTTAACATACGGGGAGTATTCCAGAACACAAGCTCTATTTTATTGCTTGTTGGTACACATCTCAATTTTTCCTTGGTTTTTGTCTATTTTTTTACCTAACATAGGGGGATATTTTTATCGCCATTCACCTACTACATAATTGGTGACATCAGTCAACATAGACGTGGGATAACCCCTAGAAATAAACATAGTTTTAACATAATTAACTTAATCTATCATGTTCTCGTAAGTAGATGTCATACGGGCAGCTCTAATACATTGTCCCTTATATATATTCCTCATCATATTCCTAGGGTGGTTACTAGTATATTCCAAGTAACAATTTGAAAAAGTACTTTTTCTAAATATTCTAGACTGAAAGCCATGACTAGAACTGGAAAAGTATGTGTCCAAATAAGATATACCATCAGAACTACATGTAAACTTAAATTTTAAAAATGTACTAGTATTATTCAAAAAATATATAAATGACTGAATACTTTCGATAGGTCCATCCCATAAAATAAATATATCATCCATGAACCTGGAGTAATAGGTCACATGTTTATAATAACTACTACAAAATAGCTTAGTAGTTTCCCATTCCAGCATAACCAGGTTTGCGAAAATGGGGGTGCAAACCCCCCCATAGCCACGCCTCTGGTTTGTCTGAAGTTCTCCCCTTATGAATGTATATAATTATAATCTAATACCATAGACACCAATTCCATAATTAAACTTATTTTGTCCCAATCCAAATTATTTATTTATTTAATTTATTTTACATTTGTTGACCGAGATAGTCCAACTGGATGCATATCCATTTTCAGCAGAGGCCAGGGGAGAAAAGCTCCAAACATACAGACAAAAACATGCATACATATTAAGGGTTTTACAACGTAACAGGGGAAAAAAGCTCCAATTGAGCAGATAAAAACAAACATCCCAAGCAACAGTTAAATAACAAGCAGATTTTACAAGTAAGCATGGTGTGTCCCTCAAGAGGGATCCACAATTTAACAGTATGTTATAGAATGTAAAAGTTAATTAACAGATGGATTACAGCAACACTATATTACAAAGAAATGTCAAGATTGCCATTGCAAGCATTTGTGAGCAAGAAGCTAGTACATTGCTGTTGAGTTACAGAGTTGTTATGGGGATTAATCGGGGTTGGAACATGGACAGAGCCAGCTCATTTTATAATAATGTTGGAGGCCAATTTTGAAGAGGCATAGAGAGGGTTCCAGGGTAATGTCTGCTGGAAGTAAGTTCCAAGCTTTCCCAATGGAGATGGCAAATAGGGAGTCACCAGCTGAGTTATTAGCTTTCAGTGTTTGGATTAACAGCTTGTTGGAAGAGCGTAATGGTCTGGAGTTACTGTATGGTTTTATGATAGTTTTAAGGGCGGGGGTGTTTTCGGGTTGGTTGAGAATATTATGTGCTACTATTAGCTGGTTGAACTGTATTAAGCTTGGCAGTTCTTGCCATCCTAGGAGTTTGAGGTTGTGGCAGTGATGTGTCCTGTATGTTGATCCAGTGGCGAACCTGGCAATATGGTGGTAGCAGTAAGAGAGTTTGGTAAGTTCTGATTTGTTTATGTTAAAGAGTATAGGGGAAGCATATAGAAGGGTAGAGAGGAGATAAAAGCAGGCGATAGCGATTCTAGCTGTAGGGGTTAGAAAAGGTTTATTTCTATATAGTGAGCAGAGCTTTTTATTAATGGTTTTGATAGTCTTATTGATGTGTAGATCGAATTTGAGATTATTGTCTACTATTACCCCTAAGAGCTTGGTTTGAATATCTGGTGAAATAGGGGTGCCATTGTTTGATGTTATAGTAAAGTAAAGTGGAGGGACCTACAAGTGGGGGCAAAGAATAACAGTTTGGTCTTATTGGGATTCAACAGAAGACGGTGATTAGAAAGCCACTTTTCAACTGTGTTGAATGTACTCTGGGTTAGGGTTTGCAGGGCTGTTGAGGAGGAGGCTGAGCAGGTCAGGGTGGAGTCATCTGCATATTGGATGCAGGATACATCTGGGATGGCAGTGGGTAGGTTATTGATAAAGTTGGAAAAGAGTAGAGGACCTAAAATAGAGCCCTGAGGAACACCAAGAGTGAGAGGTAACAGAGTGGATAGTTTCCCCTGCCAAAGTAGGGCTTGTTGTCTGTCATTCAGATAGGAATGGAACCACTGTATAGTATGGTTGTCCAGGGAAATAGATTTCAGAGAGTGGATGAGTAACTGGTGACTGACCATATCAAAGGCCTTTGAAAGGTCTAGGAAGAGGGCTGATGACAGCAAGTTATTATTTCTGCTTAGATTTATGGCATAAGTGAAGGAAAGGAGTGCTGAGGTGGTGCTATGATGTGGCCTAAAGCCATGCTGACAATAGGTCTGTAACTGGAACTTCCACCTTTGTGAAGTGGGATAACATGGGATATTTTCCAGATGGGGGGGATAGAGTCAAGAGTTAGCAACCTGTTGATCAGGATAGATATGGGAAATGCTATGACATCAGCAGCTATGTTTAAGAACTCATCTAGGAGCATGTCAGCAGATAGGGTGGTGGGTTTCAATTTTTTGATTAGTGACCAATTTAGAGTGGTAGAGACAGGTTGGAAGTTGAAGGGGTGGTGAGTAGTGGGTATGATAGTGGAGGAGCTAGTCAAAGGTGTATTAGTGGTGGAGTTAGAGTATATGGGATTGAGTTGGTCAGCGAGAGACTGGATTGTTTCAGTGAGGAAATTATTAAAGGCACTAGCTATGTTGTCTGGTAGTTTTTGGGTGTAATTTGTTGGGGTTGGAGTGGTAGATTGTCCTGGATGAAGAAGCTGGTTAATACCTGCCCAGAACTGTTTGGGATTGTTTTGATGCTTCTGCTGCAGGTTTGGTAGTAGCTTTTTTTGTCTAGTTGAATGGGGTTTTTTTGTGTCATTCCTAAGTGGACGGTATTTTAGTTGGTTGAGAGGGGCTTTAGTTACTCGCCAGATGGCCTGGGCCTTATTTCTAAGTTTGATTTTTAGTTTGGTTTCCTTAGTGAGCCATGGTGCTGTATTTGTTTTAGTCTTAATATTACGTGATGGGGCATGGGAGTCTAGGATGTTTAGGAATTTAGTATTAAAATAAGCCACTGCGTCTTCCAGTGGAAAACGTTTTAGGACTGACCAGTTGACTGAGTTAAGTTCATTTTGGAAATTTACAGGATTGAAGTTTTTGGTATTTCTAACTCTTCTATAGGTGGGCTGATGAGAGTTCTCACCCTTATCCTTAATAATGTAAGTTAGAGAGTGATCACTTAGGTCATCGGGGAGGGTTCCAGCTTTATACAAGTGGTGATAATTATTGATAAGAATCCAGTCAAGAATACTTTCTCTGTTGTTAGGTTTGTTGATCCTGGTAGGAGCAGTTATAGTTTGTCTGAACCTGAAGAGATTTATGTGGGTGACAGGGGATTCAGCCGCACAAGTGGTCCAGTCAATGGTGAAGTCACCAAGCACAATGGTTTCTTGGCGGTGGTTAGTGGATAACCATTGGAGGATATCTTCCAGGGTGGTTATATTGTTCCCTGGGGGAATGTAGATACAGGCAATGTTTATGCATTTGTTGTGGTTAATTTGAAGTTTAGTTATAAGGATTTCAGCATTATTAAATGGGGGTGGCTGTATGGAGTCTCTATTAACATTTAGTGTGTTTTTATACAGAACTTCCCCCTCTCTTTTTAGTAGCTCGGTCTAATCAGTGAATATTATACCCTGGTGGTAATATCTCATCATCAGCAGTAGCAGGTTTTAACCAGGTTTCTGTGAGACACATTATATCTGGGGAATGGACTGCTAATAGGGCATGTAGGTCATGTATTTTGTTGTTTATGCTTCTGATGTTTAGGTGAAAGGTGAGAAGAGAGTTAGTGGATCTATTGAGTAGTAGAGTAATGGTGGGAGTAAAGTTGTTGGGGTTAGTGACACTGTGAGAAGAAGGGCCAAGGTTGGGATGGATGTCCCTGTCTATTATTACGTTGTGCTGAAGTCTGATGATGTGTTTTAGAACTGTATGTATACGTTTTAGATAACGTTTATCTTTGGGGTTGGAGTTTAGGGTTTTAAGTGGGTGGTGATTTAAAGGGGATGTGAGGTTAGTTGTGTGGGGGACAGTTTGGTAAGATGTGTTATTAGAGAAGTTAGGGGTACTGGTGTGATGAATAGGGTAGTGGAATCCAAGGTAGTATTGGCCTTCATAGGCAATGAGGAGGTAAAGGATAGGTAGTACAGACAGCAGAGAGATAGCCAGTGAATGCTTAGATGCTGATGAACAAAGAGTCCTAGACATTTTTAGGGCTTGAGGTTGCCTGGATATGATAAGAAGGAAGGAATAAATAGTGCAGAGTGGCACTCTTTTGTGGTGAGAGATAATAGGTATGTGTAAAGAGGCGGAGGTAATCCTATGGTGATGACAGATGCTGATTGGGAGTGAGGGGTGGGGTGAGAGATGCTGACTGGAAGAAAGAGGAGGGGTGGTGGTTAAGTTAGTATAAATCTAGCACTACTGGGGGCGGGTGGGATATGGGGGTAGGGTGAGCCGTGAAGCGAGCCAACAGAGGGAGCGGAGTGGGGCAAGTCTGATCACAAGATGCACACAGCCTGCATGTAAGTAGACTGGCTATGTTTTTAAATCTCTGTTGCTTTTATTTATTTTCAGACAGAGAGTACACCAGCTTGCACTAAACGCTACCCATTTGTTTCTTGAATAAAGGTAAAGCAACTGGTTATATTTTTGGTAGATGTTGTACAGAGTTCCTATCAGCATTTCGAATGCTGAAAATGCCAAATTTAATTTAATCGAACTGAAATGTGTGAAATCTCAGAAGAGTGAACTGACGAACATTGATTTCTTTCCCAGGGAAAGAAATCGTTGGGCCGTCATCGGAGTTTGCTATTTCCTCCACTGTGGTGGGGTCTCGGAGTTGGTATATTTAGGTAGGGGGTGTGTGTGGGGCACAGCCCCCCATATTGGGGTGTGTGGGGGTGAAGGCCCCCCACTTCTGTCAGTGTTTAAAGTATTGACATTTTTTTTTTTTTTTTGCAAGGGATACCTTGCAGTGCTATGGACCCAGGCCCTGCTTAAATAATTGTTCACTTGGTTTACAACAGTTTATAGAGATAGTAACCTTTTTTGCTTTCCCCTATAGATGGGTAGCAGTTAATTTCAAAAGGAAGTTCTTCAGGCAGATTGCGTCTTCCTAGCAACGCCAATTTGGTAGGGCAGGAGTGGTATGTAGAGAGGATAATACCTAACAAAGGATATAAAGTTAGCATTCTAATTTAAACATACAAGAGTCTCACCATTAACATTTACTAAAGGTTACACAATAGTCTTTACAGTCTAGTATTCCTTGTAAATCACCATGTTTCTAGGCTAGGCTATGTGTAGATAGGTAGTGTTTGTGCAAGAATCAGGCTACGAATGACTCTATCAACTCAGTGACTAATATATTACTTGCATCACAGTGTTAGCATAGTGTACAATACTTGTAGTCCCACAATAGTCAGTTATGGGCAAAATAACAGTTTTAGGCTACAGTTTAGCGACTAACAAGTTCAGCAAAATAACATTATAAAGCACCAAGAAGTCAGCAATGAGCTAGATCAGCAAAACAACACTTTTAAACTCCCAATCAGTTAGCAATTGAGTAAACAGTTTAGCGACAAGCCCAACAATGCGTTCCAGCATACAAGTATCTGTTATGGCATTAAATACACATTACTCGCTGTTTGGTTTTTCTGAAATACGAGCAGGCATCTACAGTGATGCAACAGCTACAGATACATATAACAGCGCTGCCTGTGCAGTTTATCAACAACGCTGACTGAATCAGTTTATTTACTCAGTATTCGTGATAACAGTAAAACATGTAGTTTAAATACATGATACTTGGTAAAGCACTTTACATACCACACTGCTGGGCAGCCATCTGGGTCCAGGAGCACTGGAGTGCTTAAAAATGGTGGGCCCCAAGGGAGGATAAGTAACTTTAGTTATGTAGCTAAAAGGGGAGGGTGTTTTGAACTAGAATGGGCAAGTCCGATCACAAGATACACACAGCCTGCCTGTAAGTAGACTGGCTATGTTTTTAAATCTCTGTTTATTGCTTTTATTTATTTATTTACTTTATTTAAATTAGAACATTTTCTTAAACTATTACAAAAATCATCTAAACCTTGTTATTAGGGTATACACGAGAATAAATCTATGACGTCTATGGTAATAAAAATTAAGTTCTCTTTCCATATATTAGTAGTTAAATTTGCCAAAAACACCCAGAAATCCTTAATCAAATGTGGTATATTAGTATAAATAGGTTTTAACCCTCTATCTATGACCACCCCTAATAGATATACTTTAGAAAGGCTACCTGACACAATGGAGTGAAAGAGTGGCTGAGTGATACTTTTATGGATTTTAGGTATACCCACTATGGTTACAGGAATAGGATATTCCACCTTCAAATATTTATACAAATCAAGGGTAATACGACTGTCCAACAAAAATTCCTCCAAATTTAGATCAATATGTTTGTGTCCTATGTTAGCTGCGGTGATGGTGCTGCGGTAGCGTTGTCACCTCATAGTAAGACGCTGACCAGTTCGACTCTCAGCTAGAGCATCTTCTGCATGGAGACATGTGTGAATGGGTGTACATTCGTTGAAGGTTGTGCATTAGGGCTGGCAACTCAGCACGTAAAAATCAACTGCCAATCATTAGCGGACCGGAGTTCTGCTGTGGCGACCCCTAACCGAGAAAAGCTGAAAGATACAAACAAGATGCAAACAATGTTTGTATCCTATGTTAATCTTATTAATAGACACAGTTTCATAATTCCTAGTTTAATGTAAAATTTTATACATCTCATTAATATAATTCAAGGAATTATACAAAACTGCACCACCGCCCTTATCTGGTTTCATGACTCTTATATCTTTATTGTTAGTTAACTGAACCAAGGCATCCCTCTCACCTTCAGATAAGTTGTCATGAAACTTCCATTTTCCCATTTGTTTATAAATTTTATATATATCATTTATCACCGATTTTCAAAAATGACCATATTGGTATGGATGGGAGGTATAAAGGTACTTTTCTTCTTTAATTCATCATGTACACAATATGAGACATTGTTTTGAAAATATAAAGCAAGATTTAACCTCCTGAGGTATAATTTGATTTCCATAATGGTATCTACTACATTAAATTTAGTTGTTGTGTCTTTTGGCTTTTCCCGGTTAGGGGTCGCCACAGTGGAACTCCGGTCCACTAATGATTGGCAGTCGATTTTTACATGCCGAGTTGCCAGCCCTGATGCACAACCTTCAATGAAGGTATGCCCATTCACGCATGTCTCCACACAGAAGATGCTCTAGCTGAGAATCAAACTGGACAACATCTTACTGTGAGGCGACAATGCTACCACAGCACCACCACCGCAGTTACTTAGTACTAGGTATATATTTCATTCCCTTAGATAATAAGGTGAAATGTTCCTGCCTAACCTCAGAGCTGGTGTAGTTGTATATCTTAAAATTGTTATATTTAACTATACCATCACATTGATCTAAGGCCTTAGCAGCACTTGAATTGGTTACATCTAATACCATTGTGTGGTCCTCTCTCCCCAGTAATTGTTCCCATAGTGTGTCTGATTCCAGCCTTGTCTTTGTTTTTTTCCATTTCCACTCCTTTCTTCACTCCATTGGAGCTGGGTGTTGTCTCCCTCTCTGAAAATGTTGACCCCTATGGTTTTCATAATACCTCACAGGCCCTGTATCTGATTTTTTCTTTCCTGATTACTTTTATCCTCTTCTTCTTTCCATGGGTAGGCCTTATTACATTTGTACTGGTCAAGATCCCTCTTGATTTTCTTGCTTTTCTTATTATATATAGCCTGAGCCTTTTTATCTGCTATATTGTATAGTTTCTCATACAATTTCTCCCACTGGGAAAACAGTACATCATTAACAATTAAATTATTCAGCTTCTCAACCTCAGCCAATAACTTACATAATTTTTCATCATTTTTCTTTATAAGCATTTTTATAAAATCAAATCCAAATCTATTAAAAAGCATATTAAAATCCACTATTGACTGTTCATCCAAATGCATGCCCATAGGTACCTTAAAGAACCACAGCCCCATGGGTACAATGTTTAAAGAAATGCATTTACTTAAATAAGCATTATCAATTTTAACCCCCCTGATAGCAACCAAATTCTTGCCCAACACATATATTAAATCTTTTAAAGTTCCTTGTGTAGTATATATTTATTTATATCAGTTAATGAACTTATAGTTGAATTGATAGGGATTCTGTATTTTTGTATGTGGTTACACGAATTGTTGAAATAGGCATTGGTCACTTTAAATTTTGCTGTATGGAGTGACTTTATGGTGCCAAAAGGTTTTTAAATATTTCAAAACAGTCTTGCATTCTGATGAAGTTCACCTTAGTGTGGATGAAAGCGCTTAATGTGAATGTGTTCGTGCTTTATTTGG
The DNA here is from genome assembly GCF_019279795.1 of Protopterus annectens. Taxonomy (NCBI): domain Eukaryota; kingdom Metazoa; phylum Chordata; order Ceratodontiformes; family Protopteridae; genus Protopterus; species Protopterus annectens. The sequence goes on along the minus strand of NC_056746.1, from coordinate 847,071,109 downwards.
TTCATTAAAAGAAGTATTTTTCTTTACTTCGTGCATTGGCTTTCGTTTTGAGTGATTTACACATCTGTTACCTGCTCATGGTTTCAGCTTTTTGCTTTGTGGATATCATCTGATGAAAGAGAGACAATATCATTCAACCTTGTTAGTATTTTATGATAGAGCAACAGCATTAATGATGAGAAGAGCACCACTGGATGTGTTTTTCCAGTTCCACGCATGACTGAATGGTGACGCTGATAGAATTATGAGCAGGTATACATTCAGTAAGGATCAAATTATGATATATTGGAAAGAAGGGTAGCTGGTCTGGGTGAAATTAAATGAGAAAAGAGGGATCAGTGGGGTACCACATGCATCCATTCCTGGCCTAATGCTTCATACTGTGTTTGTGGCAGATATCACTGCTAGCACTGAGATGAAAATACTAAGTTATTCCTGGATGGCAGCAAAATTAGCACAAATGTGTAGAATGGAGAATGCTTCCACTATCCTAGGCCATGATGAGGCTACATATTATGCACTGTGTCTTCTTCTGGAGGCCACACAGAGTGACAAACATTAGGTACTTTAAGAAGTGCAGAGAAAAGTGATCAAAAGGGTGTGTTGGACTGAGGGGAAAAGAAGAATCAGACATTGAAGGCACTGGAGTTCTTCTTACTATAGACCATATCGACCAAAAGGAATGAGGGGGGTATGGATGCATAAAATAATTCTGGAATGATGCAAGGAAGTCACCTTAAGCAGAAAAGAAAGGCATAGAAAAGGGAAAGACAGCAGATTGTAGAGCACTTGAACTAGACTTGGTTTCATGCTGCAGAAGGATGGACCCCTGACTGTGACCTAGATGGCTGGGATACAATTAGTGGCCATAGCAGTGAAGCAGTCAGGCAGGGAGGGGAAGAATGAAGTGCCAAGAGCCTCCTGCATCACCAGGAGGAGGTGAAGTCTGCATGCACTCAGTGGCACAGTGGGTAGTGCAATTCCCCTGGAAGAGACTTGAGAAACCACCACTTGTGTTTCACGTGGAGGGGCAGGGCTACTTGGAGGGATTGTCCCTTGCAGACGTTTGTGATGTCCTCTGTTGTCAGCCCAGTGGATGTCCCTTCTTAATGTTTCACTGAGTGTGTGCATGCAAAATGGACAAAACAACATAAAGAAAAAATTTAAACCACCCCTGATAGATGTCTAAATAATGGCACCTCCCAGTCAACCCACACCCTCAATACTGAGGAAGGAATGAATGGGTTGACTGAGTAGAAAGGGTCAATGACTTGCATATAGTTACAGGAAAAAGCCAAAAAAGATTGTAGAGTACAACTACTACCCTGATCCCTGGCATTACTTTTTCATAGTGAAAGTTGTAGACTTGAAACTGACCACCAGAGAGGGCAGTGGAAAGGGAATCCATAGACACATTTAAGAGGGCATGGGATAAGTGAAGAAATGGAAAAGGAAACGGGAGGGACAGACAAACATACAATGTTGAAGTATTTAACACTATTAGTAATGATCAGTTTCAAGAGGTCTGTCTTATATTACTGACTACTGGTTGGATCACATATATAAAGGGTGTGTTCTACAAAAGGACTAAAAATATTCTCATACAATTCTGCATTTGGATATTTACCTATAACATATGTGCAGGTTGTGCTTCTGGCCTTAAAGGAAAAGGAATAGCTGCATCTTAAATCTTAATATTAAGAATATTTCCAGTGCTTTTTCTATGTCACAACATTTAAAACGAATGCTAAACTCATTTTTATGCAGACCTGCATAGCCTGTTTAGGTCTGGTATCAATGCAACTCTATAGTAATGATACGTATAGCTTTTATATTTGTTTTTCTAGAAAAAAGAATAGTGGCACTGGTTAAACTTTTATTATAAACTATGTATGGGATTCAGAAAAATGTAAAGGATTGTACAATCATGTTTATAGCAGGATTGCTCAGTGGATTATGATGTAGCGATTCAAAGACAGTGGAAGTACTGCAGTAGTAAGAAAACTGGCATTTAGCAATACAGCAAACTCAGTGAAGAAAGATGCATGCAAATATGTCAATCAGGGGGTGAGGCTAATGCAAATTAGCTATGTGCAATACCTTGGAGCATTCCCTTTCACCACACCTCTCACCCTCTTAGCAAAAGAAATCTGGACAATACCCAAAATAATGGGTGGACAATGGCCCAAACATAGGAACAGATTTTAAATATTGCTTGTATAAACTCAGAAAGTTGCTAGAATAACAGTTTTTATGTTACCATGTATTTTCTGAAAGATATGAAGTCTGAAACTTAAATGTCCATCATTATTTACTGAATTTGGTTATCACTAATTTGCCAGAAAACCACAAGTTTTATGGGAAACAGACCAAATTACAAGTAAAAAAATCTGGACATTGTGCACAGATCTGGACAGTTGAGAGCTATGTATGTGCACTGCCTTGGAACATTTCAATTCACCATACCTCTCAACCTCTTAGCACAAAAAATCTGGACAAAACTTAAAATAATGGTCAGACAAAGGCCCAAAAATATGGACAGATTTCAATATTGTTCCTATAAACTTAGAAAGTCACTAGAACAGGATTTGTATTAATATGCATTTTCTGAAAGATATGTTTTCATTATTTAGTGTCTTCAATCCTCAGTGATTTGCCAGAAAAACACAAATTTTATGAGGAACAGACTAAAATAATTAGGCATAAATCTGGACAGTTTTGAGGTATACCACTCACTGAAACTGAAATAAGCCTCTAGAGCAATACAAAGACAGGCTCTGCCTTGCTCATTGAGGAGCATTGTGATAATAATGTACACTAGCTTCTGATGGTGTACACTGCTTTATGATGCTGTACATTGTTTTATGATGGTGCACACTTGCTTTTGATGGTGTGTACTGTTTTATGATAGTGTACACTGTCTTTTGATGGTGTACACTGTTTTATGATGGTGTACATTGTCTTTTGATGGGGTGTATGGTCTTTAGATGGTGTGCACTCAATGAGGAGTGGAGTGGTTAACACCACAACAGATAAGCATGCTCCTCAGCTGTATCTTGTTATGAGAAATGCCATAATTCTGAGTCTTCTAAAGTCTATATTCCTCACTGGTCAACATTAAAAGGTGCGTGTGTGTGTGTATGTGTGCACACATATGTATTCAGGAGCATGCTTGAAACTGTGTGTGTGTGTGTGTGTGTGTGTGTGTGTGTGTGTGTGTGTGTGTGTGTGTGTGTGTGTGTGTGTGTGTGTGTGTGCACGTGCATATATGCAGAAGGATGCTTGGAACTGTGTGTGGGGTGGTATGTGTGCAAGGATACATGTGAGTGTATGTGTGTGTGTGTGTGTGTGTGTGTGTGTGTGTGTGTGTGTGTGTGTGTGTGTGTGTGTGTGCGCGCGTCTGCAGGTGTGTTTGTAGATGTCAGTGCAACAGTGTTGTCTCAACTTGTATAGGAAGCACTAGAGTGGTTACTTCTCATTGCACTATGTCCAGTTCATATACATGCTAATAGGTTCATAAGTAAGTACAAGGCTAGCTACCCTTGCGGTCATTTTTAAGCTTAGTCAGTTTCCCTTATTATGGTCAAGATGTGTCCTTCTGTGAGCCACTTGACAGTCCGGTGGATGACATAAGGGTTTATTCCAAGTTTACTTAACTTACCTACCATGCCTGAGTGGAGAATTGTGTTAAAACCTTTGGCCAGGTTGAGGTATGTGGTGTGTATTGTTTTGCCTTCGTCCATTGCTTTGGTGACTTTTTCAAAAAAATCTTCCAGGTTGTGTAAACATGATCTACTCATGACAAAACCAAACTGAGGCAGGTCAAGTGTTTGGTGGTTCCCTATGTCCTGATTGATTAATTCTTTGATGAGTCTTTCCATGGCCTTGTATATGAGGCTTTTCAGACTTATGGGTCTGTAAAAGGTCCTTCCTTATGCAGGGGAATCACTGTAGCTGGTACAAAACTGGTCTGTTCTCCATTCATTTGTAACAAAACCTGTATAGAGCCTGAGACTGAACAGTGTTGTCAGGGCAACTAATGACCTTTTCCTTGATTTGTGGCCCTTGCATGCCTCTGAATCACATTTTATTGTCATAGCACTACAAGAGGTCACAAATGAAGCTATTAAACAAGCAGCCCAATCAGTGCTACTTAATGGATATATGACTAATAATGGCACCTTCCACTGTAGTACCACAGTTGAAGACATTTGAAATGTTCTAGTAAATTTCTCAGAAAAAAAAAAACATAATATGATAAGCAAAAAAAGCAATTGGTTGAATTTTTCAGATATAAAGGTACATACATAATTTTATATAAAGTTTTAATGTTATTCATTGTAATTTATTTATTAGCCAGGTTGGTTGATTGCTCTAGGTGCACTTTCAAACCACAACAGGCACTATACACAAAATAGTGGCATTATACAAAACAAGTATTTCAAAGTACTGTAAGTGAATATTTGTGTAAAATGCTATATATAAAAACACAATAAATATATAAAGATGTTGTTTTTTCTTCAAATCTATATAGGAGGCCTACATACTCCAACTCCTTCTTGCATTTTAAAAGTTGTCACCCACCTTGCAGAAAAAAATAGTTTTGTTAATGACCAATTAATTAGACTCTTGAAAATGGTGTCTAATAATGGAATTTTTGAAAATTAAAAACAATATTTAATGAATATGTTAACTTGACGGGGGAGAGGCTATCCTTATCAATTTGTACATGATATTATTGTTGGCATTACTAAACAAAGGACTGTGGATTTTAAACCTTTATTGGGTGACACCAACTGGGGGAAATGTTCTAATATAAATCTTAACACTTCAAATCAGCAATGATTTTAAATATTGGGGAGAGTTTCTAGTCAGATCAAGGACATCATTAGTAGGAAATTGGGTATTTTTAGGTCTAATAATGACATGATGGCTATTTTGGGTGCAACACTTCTATTTATTTATAAAAATGGTATCAATTTTGAAGAGTAAATTTGAAAAATATGGCAGTAAGGGTAGTGTCCTTGGCACCAGTTTGGCAAGTAAGTGTACCAGGAAGTTTTGTAATTATAGGTAGTGCAAATTTATTCTGAAATGTGAGACATGCACCTGTTAAGAATTTGGGAAACAATTTTTTGAAATTATTGGTGGATGTGGATTGCAGTACTGCTGGAGTGGTGCGCATCGCAATCTGTCAGGACTGCACTTTGTTTTATACTGGAAAAACGGAATGCCAGCTAAGAAAAAGAGTCTATGAACATATTTATGACATAAATACCAAAACTGACAATAATGCCTTGTTTAGACATACCTTAATTTGCAGTGGTGCACAGAATATAGGTTTTAAATTTGCTCTGATTAAGAAGGTTATGGTTCATGGGAAAATGCCCTTGAATATAAAAACAATTTTTGGCAATTGAAATTAAGTGCCACTGTACTCATTGGGTTAAATGATCACGTTTCCCTGGCTTGTGTACTTATGTTGAAAGCTGCAAAATTGTGATCATATGCACTAAAGTTTTAGTGTTTTATCACTTTGTATGGTTTTATTAATTTGCTAATATAATGTGTGTGTATGATTTTATTAATTTGCCAATATTGGTATCCATTGGCTAGTTTTTTCATGTGACTTGATTCACTTTGATTATTTAAATGTTTACTTTTTGCAATTACTTCAGTTCTTTTTTTTTTTCAAAACAGGTTTATTGTTTTAACATATAAGAGAAATATCATAACAATTTTATACAAGTAATTAAAAATAGGTATTATTATAATATTCAACAAAACAACTAAAGTATTTACAAAGACATCCACTACAATCAGATCAATTAATTAAACTAAAATACTGCTATTGAAATTAGAATTTTTAACAAATTTTGTAAATTATCCCATACAATATAATATGATGTTTTTCTAGTTGTTCTCATTCTAATTGTGCTTATTTCCATATGGCACATTATATTCATAACATTTTTAAATTCATTGAACAAAGGAGGTGTATCTGAAATCCAATTTCTAGTTATTATTTTCCTGGCCACTGCTAGGATAGACCATAACAAGGGAAGCTTAATCTTTTTAACACATTGAGCTACAGGTGTGTTGAATAATATAAGAGACTTAGAAATAATGAAATTATCTATAAAAAGAGCCTCCAAAATTCATTAATTGACTTCCAGTATTCTTTCAACTTCATACAGTCATAAAACATATGAGCCCAGTCAGCATTAATTTCTACATTACATCTCTTACATAGATTATCTTTATTATTTATTTTATTCATCATCAAAGGTGTATAAAAGATCTATGTAAAAATTTCCATGTATAAAGTCTCCAGACAATGGAAGATGTAGTTCTATAAGCAGATTCCAATATATATTGTTTATCTTGTTGAGTTGGTGGGTCCCCATTAATAGAGGTGAAATAATTCCAGTATGAATCTACACTGTAAAAAGTTTCTTGTATGATAATTTTATGTATATATGAAAGTTTACCTTTATCAGAAACTTTATGCTGTAAATTTAATATCAAGTAATCAATCAGTTTTGGAATAGATTCTTTAACTGTTATAGACATTAGATCTATTCTATCAATGAGATGTTGTCTAAAGATCTGAACCTCTAACCAGCAAGTTTCTCTTAGATCAAATTCTTGTTTTAAGAAATCTAGATTTTTAACTTTATTATCAGATATCAGCTGATACCAGTACTTTAGATCATTATCTATAGCTAAATGAGCTCCTTCAGAAGTAGATGACATAAGCATACCCTGAGTATACATTATAGGAATACAATAAAATTCCATTCCTATACTTAGGGTGCATGAATATAAAGTTACGATAACTAATAATAATATTTAATGGGTAACAAACCATATGTTTAGGTGTAATAGGTGAAGTACAAAATTCCTTTAGCAACCACAACATGGAGTTATTTACAATCATATTTTTATGTGTTAAGGAGATTTTCATGAAGTGCATACTAATTAGCTCCCAATAATCTTTCCATTTTGATATATGACTGATCTATTAATAAAGTAATAACTTTTATAATAGAAGAGATAATATATAAATTAAAGTCTGGAAAAGAAATACCCCCTTGAGACCAGCTATTAGTATGTTTCTTTAATGCAATCCTAGGTCTATTAGGTGCCCATAAACAATTTAACATTAGTGTATTCAGTTTCTTGATAATTATTTTTGTAGGTGAAAGTATTATTGATTGTATTAAGTATAAAATCTTGGGGAATATTATCATTTTAATAATTGTAAGTCTCTCCTCCATAGTAAAAAACATATTATTCCAGGTATTAAAAAGATTTTGTATATTAAGAAAACAGGTATTATAGTTATTATAAATAATAGATTTAATATCTTTAGATAGTATTATACCTAAATAAGTTATCTGACCTGAATTGGGTACATATTTAGTAAAATCACTAATGAGAATATTTTTGTATATATAGGTAGTATTTTAGTTTTTTCTTCATTGAATATTAAACCAGAAATACTTTTAAAATTCATCATTTTATCAAATAAAGACTGCATAGAAGAATTAGATCCTGCTGATGTAATTAGAACATCATCTGCAAAAGTTGAATTTTGATGTTGTATTTCTATTTCAAAACCCTCTATGTCAGTACTGTTTCTAATCAAATTAGCCCAAGGCTCCATTACTAAAGTGAATAATAGTGGAGAAAGTGGACATCCTTGCTTTGTACCTTTAAGAATGGGTATTTTTGTGAAACATATGTTCCTACCTTAATATAAGCCAGCGTTCCTTTGTATAAATGCTCAATTAAATTTACAAATGCATCAGAGAAGTTTGTGCATTTCAGTAAGGTAAACAGATAGTCCCAACTTACTGAATCAAATGCTGGACCTATATCAAGACTAATAAGTGTTAAATCTTTCTTTTCCTATTTGCAAAATCAATTAATGTTAAAGTTCTTCTTATATTATCAAAAGTATTTCTATTTACAATGAAGCCCGTCTGATCTATATCTATAATGCCGGGATGATTGTCTTCAATCTATCAGCAAAAATACTCATAAACATTTTATAATCAACATTAAGTAATGAGATGGGTCGATATGAAGAACATCTAGTTGGATCTTTATTAGGTTTTAAAATTGGTGAAATAAATGTATATTGCCAAGATGGGGGGGGTTATTAACTCAGTTTGGGCCAAAATAAAACCTTATGTATTAATGAATATGTAGTTTTAGAAAGGATTTTATATATCTCTGGTATAATACCATCATTACCCGATGCTTTGTTTGATTTAAGCTTATTTATTTGTGTAATAACTTCTGTATATGAAATACTCTTGTCCAATAGTTTAATCTGTTGTTTATTAAGCTTTTATTCATGTTTTTGGTTATAAACTCCTTTATTTTATCTTTAGGTTCCATGTTAATGTTGTTATGGTTAATCTTGTGAAAGTGATTTCTAAATTCATCCAGTATTTCTGGTATACTAGAAACATTCTTCTTTTTCCTTAGAGAAAAGATTTCTTTGATATGGTTTTGTTTATTCAATCTTTTGTTTTATTTTTAAGTCTATGTAAGTATTTGGGGCTTATTGAATAAGACATAACTTGTATTTCTCTAAAGTTATTTTAACTTTATGAGTTAAAATTTCTTTGTATTTCTCATTTAGTTTGTTTATTTCTTCAATAACTTTCTTGTCCATAATATTTTCTTTATTATTATGTTTATAAGAGTCTAATTTACTTTGAATATCTAACAATTCCTTATCCCAAGATTTCCTTTTATTATTATACCATCTGATACTTTGTCCATATAGATATGATTTTAAGGCATCTCAAACATAGACAATGGAGACTTCAGGAGTATTATTTATGTCTAGAAAATGTTGTACTTCTGAAAGTATATATTCTTTATAGTCTTTAGCTGAGTTAAGTATGCTGGTATCCTTTTGATCTGAACATTATGAGTATTTTTTATCATGAATTCAAAAACAATTGAGTTATGATCAGATATAGGACATGAAATGATTTTGGAATTAATTAAATCTGTTACCATCTGGTTAGAAATAAAGACCCTATCTATTTTTGAATAAGTTTTGTATCTGTTAGAAAAAGGTGTATGGTAATGATTTTGAATCTATCTGATTATTAATATCATTCAAATGATAAGAATTAGCAAACTCATTTAAATGTTTTGCATTAGATGTAATTCTTCTTTTCCTTATAGTGGTAGTATCACTTTCATGTAGTATACAATTAAAATCACCAGCTAAAATAATATCCCCTATAGAGAATGATATGATCTTATCAATATGATGTTTCACTGTATTAATACCAATTCCAGGCATCCAATATACATTAATTAAAGTGTAAGTCTTCCCATTAATTTGTATTGTAACCATACAAAACATTCGTTTGTCATCCTGATATGACTTAATGGTTTTAGGAATGGGCATACTTTTATTCCATAAAATAGCCACTCCTCTTTTTTTCTGAGTGTGCTCTGAACTAACCAATACTGTATACTTATTAGTGGCTAGTTTATCAATATCTTTTTTCAAGAGATGGGTTTCTTGCAGGAAGACTAGATTGGCCTTGTGTAAATTAATGTATCTTATTAGGCATGCCCTTTTACACGGATTATTCAATCCATTAATGTTTAAAGAAATTCCTTTTAAAGATGTCATTTGGCATCTTTAAAACTCAAGAATCTTATGATCGAAATAACAAATAACAAGATAAATAATGTTGCATCTCCTCTTTTAGGTGTACCTTTAAATATAGCTGTATTTATTAAATCTCTTATGGGATTTTGTATAGGATTCAATTTTGTTTGTAGTGACAATGAGTGTACAAAATATATTGTGGATGTCAAAACTATATACATATAACAATGAACAAGTGAAAATAATGTAAGGATTAAACCTTGCATCCAGCCTGGAGTTGAAAACTCCAACTTAGAGTAGTATTTACTACTCAAGTTAACCTAGTAGCCTAAGCAGCAGTACCTCAGCTACCACCTTATCAATTTAATACTAGTTATATTTAACTGAGGTTAACAGTTTTCAATTCAATTATCTATCAAGACAAAACTACACATTTGGTAAAATAGCATCATATAAACTAAAATAAACTTTTTTTTTTTTTAAACTGTTCATACTACTATATAGATCTATGTAATATATAACACTTGTATTCAAATAGCATTCAAATAATCTTGATGTTAGAAATCAAGAGGAGAGAAAATTAGGTTCTAACATTCATTTAAATCAAAAACTTTGGCTAATATGATTCAGACATTACATATATTTAAGATGCATCTATTTTCTGTCATGTGAATACTATTAACAGCTTCCAGAAAAAAATCTTGAATTGTTTGTATATGAGCATTTACTTAAACTCATTATTGTCAATAGAGTAAAATATTGTATTCATAAAAATTATTATAAATCATATTGCATAGTTATGCAAATTCTCAGAAACACTTGCATTATTAAAAAAGCCATCACACACATACACACAGACACACACACACATACATACACACACACATACACATACACACACACACACACACACACACACACACACACACACACACACACATATATATATATATATATATATATATATATATATATATATATATCTGATCTCACTGAGTTATGTCCTTGTTGAGCACTATCCTACTTGCTGTCCCTAGAATAAATCTGTCTGCTTTAAAGAAAATAATGCACAGCAAACACATTTTAGTAACCAGATTTTACAATCATGCTAACCTACTGCTTTAAAATATATCACATGACATTTCTTCCAGAATAGAATTATAAAATTGTTTATGCTTGTCAATCAGATGAATTAAATGAATTATAATAAAGTATATGTTTGGAACAGAATTTTTTAACACAGATTATTATGCTGCTGTTAAGTAGATTTTCAAAAACATTTAAATAAATGTTTCATTTTCTATGCCTTCTAAAATAAGACATTTACTTACTACAAGAAACTACATCATTTAAACTCATTATAACTGACATATTTTATGAATAGAGTATTTTTCCTGAATCTGTGGTGTGTCAGTATGATAACTAGGTCAGAGGTTATACTAACTGCTTTCAGTTTCTCTGTGAGAATTCTGTGAGTTGAAGCTTTTGAAGTAGTTCATGGACACTGTGCATGAGACAGCACACATCCCAGATTGTCTCCCTTAACATTTTGGAAGGAAACTTATTAAAACTTGTGGCAAACATTCATTTTGTCAATAGAGTAAAATATTGTATTCATAGAAATTATTATAAATCATATTGGATAGTTATGCAGCTTCTCAGAAACACTTGCATTATTATATAAAAAAATCACACTCACACACACACATACACATACATACACACACACATGCACACACACACACACACACACACACACATATATATATATATATATATATATATATATATATATATATATATATATATATATCTGATCTCACTGAGTTGTGTCTTTGTTGAGCACTATCCTAGTTGCTGACCCTAGAATAAATCTGTCTGCTTTATACAAAATAATGCACAGCAAACACATTTTAGTAACCAGATTTTACAATCATGCTAACCTACTGCTTTAAAATATATCACATGACATTTCTTCCAGAATAGAGTTATAAGATTATTTATGCTTGTCAATCAGATGAATTAAATGAGTTATAGTAAAGTATATGTTTGGAACACAAATTTTTAACACAGATTATTATGCTGCTGTTAAGTAGATTTTCAAAAACATTTAAATAAATGTTTCATTTTCTATGCCTTCTAAAACAAGACATTTACTTACTACAAGAAACTACATCATTTAGACTCATTATAACTGGCATATTTTATGAATAGAGTATTTTTCCTGAATCTGTGGTGTGTCAGTGTGACAACTATGTCAAAGGTTATACTAACTGCTTTCAGTTTCTCTGTGAGAATTCTGTGAGTTGAAGTTTTTGAAGTAGTTCATGGACACTGTGCATGAGACAGCCCACATCTCAGATTGTCTCTCTTAACATTTTGGCGGAAACTTATTAAAACTAGTGGCAAACATTCATTTAGTAGTGTAAATGCATGTAAACATGACAAAACCTTCACAATGTATTCCACAGACCATTACAGCCTCTTACTTCTTTTCAGAAAGAGAAACAAATTGAATCACAGCTTGCCATTAAATCTTCAGATATTTTGACTGGTTATGAAACAAAACATTATAACTGACATATGTTATGAATAAAGTATTTTCCTGAATCTGTGGTGTGTCAGTGTGATAACTATGTCAAAGGTTATACTAACTGCTTTCAGTTTCTCTGTGAGAATTCTGTGAGCTGAAGCTTCTGAAGTAACTCATGAACACTGTGCATGAGACAGCCCACATCTCAGATTGTCTCTCTTAACATTTTGGCGGGAAACTTATTAAAAACTAGTGACAAACATTCATTTAGCAGTGTAAATGCATCTAAACATGACAAAACCTTCACACTGTATTCCACAGATCATTACAGCCTCTATGTAAGTGAAATTAAGCCCAAAATTACCAACAAGCAATAAAACTCAACATTCTTCTCCCAACTCAATTTTCATACAAATCCTATTATTCACTGTGCCCACACAATCAAAAGCATTTCTATATATTAATAAAGAAAAGTAAAAGAGAGTAGAAAATAAAAGAAATAAAAAATGTAAGAGAAAGCTGTAAGAAGTATATACAATGGAATGTTACTTACTGTTTATATTAATAGAGTTAAAAATAAAACATATTATTTACTCTTATTTAGTTCTGATTATTATTAGTTAAAACATAACAGATTATTTACAAACAAGCATAAGCAGTATAATCAAGAAAGTATAATTAGAAATAGCATTTGAAGAACTTATAAAAACTTTTACAAGGAATAAATATGTTATTATTCTATTAATGATATTTTCATTACTGTTCTCTCCCTGCCCTCCCCACCTTTTACCCACTACATAATCTAAATAGAATGTCATTGTTTAAACAAAGAAAATAATAAAAGGAGAAGGAAAAAAGGTAAAAATAAAAAAATGTATCAAATTACTAACCTTACTTCTTTTCAGAAAGAGAAACAAATTGAATCACAGCTTGCCATTAAATTTTCAGGTATTTTGACTGGTTATGAAACAAAACATTTCTTTGCACATAGAGAATAACTTTGATTAAATCTTTTCCAAAATATTTGTGGCTTTCTGGAAATGCAGGAACTATATTCAAAAAGATTAATAATGAACTAAAATGATGAGATAGAAAAAAAACATATAACAAATCATTTGTTTTTTAGTCTCTTCTTCTTCTCTGAAATCTTCCACGAAGCTTCAGTTGCCAATCTCTTTAATGAAGAACTAGCCCATTCCATTTCTTCTATTTTATCCAAAATCCTTTTTTCTTTGACAAACAGTAAAGCAGAGTCTAAATCATCGAAAACCTTAGGACCATCAGGAAGGAAGATTTTAAGCTTGGCAGGAAACAGAAGGTATGTTTTAAACTGTGCTTTTTTAAGCTCCCCATCTTAACAGGAGCTTTAGCCCAAGCAGATTTAAGAACCATCTCTTTATCAAAAGATGATAGAAATCTAACTATAACTGATCTAGGAAATTTTTTGTTAGAGTTAGTATTAGCTATAGATCTATGTGCTCTTTCGATACCAAAAGAGAATGCTTCTGGTAAGTCTAAAGTTTTAGGGAGCCAAGTTGTTAAAAAAGAAGTAATATTGTTACCTTCAATATTTTCTGGCAGTCCAAAAATCCTAATGTTATTGCGCCTAGATCTATTTTCCAGGTCATCCAGCTTTGTTTGTAAATGTGTATTTTGTTTCAGCAGAAACTCAATGTTGATTTCCTCTTCTTGGATTCTATTTTCCATGTCATTCACAGCTTCTTCTATGCCTGTCATCTGGATCTTCTGTTGTTGCAGGTCTGTATGTAACAGGTCTATTTGTTTTGTAGTTTTTCTATGAAGGTGTCTATTTT